>NC_080734.1:10400891-10613391 GCF_019097595.1 Hemibagrus wyckioides | reverse complement strand
GTTTATGTATTCATCCTATTCAGGGTGTATTTCCACCTTCAGGTGACCCTGACCCGGATAAAGAGGCTATATGAATTGATTTAATGATTAAATCTTAACAAATTGACAAATTACTGCCTGCCAAAGCTCCAGTTAACTGCTTACTGCTTTTAAATGTTAAACACTATGAATAAAAGCACCAGTCAATAATGCAAATACAGTAGATCATGTGGTTTTTCCCCTTACTTTGCCACATAGTAGGAAGCACACAGAAGTATAGGATGTCTTTGTGTGCTGTAGCATGAAGAAATTTCCTTTACTGTAGCTAAGTAGTGGAGCCAAACCTACAAAGTGAGGTCCATCAAGCCATAGTTTGTCAATGTTGGTGTGAAAGAACTCTAAAGTCCTGATCTAGCTTGTAAGTTTCCCATTGGGATGAATAATGTCTGTCTATCTATCTATCTATCTATCTATCTATCTATCTATCTATCTATCTATCTATCTATCTATCTATCTATCTATCTATCTATCTATCTATCCTCAAGTGCACTGAACACCTTTGGGATGAACTTTTCACCCAACAACATTAATGCTCTTGTGACTGAATGACAAAATTCCCACAAAAACTCTCCTAATTCTAATGGAATGCCTTCCCAAAAGAGTAGAAATGAGCCAAACCACAAAGGAGGTCTAAACCTGGAATGGGATAATCAAAAAGCACATATGGCTGGGATTGTCAGGTGTCTGCAAACTTTTTCGTGTTTAATTTTTTAAAATTTTTTAACTTTTTTAAATGTATTGACATGTTGAATGCAGACCTCTCTGTGAGTAGCTGCTGGGATTTGCTTCTCTGACTGACTAGTATATGGGGAGGGTATGACCCACGCTTCAGGCTCTGATGGAACAGTGAGTGCGGTTTCGGTACACCCCCACTTTTCCCTCTGTGTGTGTGTGTGTGTGTGTGTTGAGGTCACTACTACCGTTTCCTGACAGTGCTGGAGTTTGAATAGGGAGTTGAAGACAGACTGATCTCATGTTTCGCTTGAGTTCATCTCAACAGCATGTCTTTCAGGCAGGGTTTAGGTGTGTGTTTGTGTGTGTGTGTGTGTGTGTGTGTGTTCTATTCCTGATTTGTTATTTTACTCTCTAAAACTCTGCATTGTCTATAGTCTATATTCAAGGGCTTATTTTTAGGATTATGATTGGCATTTGTTAACATTCTGAGAAAAAAGTGTATCTGAGAGCAGTGGAGAGATTTTAATGGGAGGAGATGAGAGGGGTTTATGATGAACGCTCACTAACGACATAACAGTGTCTTAATTGGCCTAGGGTGTGTGTGTGTGTGTGTGTGGGAGGGGGTTACCCGAAGCAGCTGCTTTTTTTTTGTATCCTGCAGATACTGGGGCCTCAGCACATCAGAGTGCCCTTTCCTCTCATTTTCTTTTTTCCCCCCCATTCCTCCATCTCTTCGTCCAACCCCCACTCACCCCAGGGCCATATGGGGCCACACCCAGGTGGCCTTTCATGTGGTGCTTTCCCCCTCTCCAGTAGAGATGCCTCCATGGACACACACACAGCTACATCCACACCATGATGGAGAGATGCACCTCTGGAGTGGCACCTGGAACCCATCAGAGATGCCAATTAAAACAAATGCACCACTGTCTGCATACAGCTAAAGCCCATTTAGTTGAACACCTTCCAGAGCTGTCCATGACCACATACAGTAGCTGGCCCATAGTCTGTTTTAGCTGAGGCTGAAGAAAACAAGTTGGAAAAGCCAGAAAGGAAAGAAACAAAAGCTTTGTCAGCTTGACTGGGTGCATCTGGTTGAGGAGGGGAAGCCAGAAGAACCACCAAACTGTCTGTTTTCATCTCCATTTTTGTCTTTGGGTTTGCGCTATGGACCGGAGAGTGACACTCCCTCAGTAATCATACTCTCCCAAATGGGCTTGGTTTCACTTTGTTCCCATAACCAAAAATGTTTTTTTCATATCTACTGTGCTGAAGAGCGCTTAAAATACATCTCTATTTAAAGCCATTATAGTGTATGAGTTATACTGGGAGCTAGAAGCCAGGCCTAAGTTCCGAGCCTTAGTTCATTGAGATACATTTAAAAAATCTATCCTTAAATGATATGATAAATAAAACATCACGTCCACAAGCTAGTCAAAGAATTCTTGTAAAACAGTGAGGCATATTTCAGTGGTTAATTTATAAGAAGTTTCACCTTGTTGTACCTCTTCAACACCAGGAGTACAGACACTGAGACAAAACCCTGTGTGAGATTTAATCTGAAGCATGCAAGAAGCAATTGATTCTTTTCACATCTAGGAATTATTCACACATTTTACTGTTACACTAGCCTTAAAAATATCCCATGAGGCGGGAAACAAGTAACTGCATGTGTCACGAGTGGCAGGTGAGGACCCAAATGCAGAACACAGTCCGAGTTCAAACTTAGAGTCTTTATTAAGAACGGCACAAAAAATGGCAGAGTTCTCAAAAAAAAAATGAAAAAACCAGGATACAGCAGGCTGGTAGAATCAGTAAAAGAAACAATCTTCAGAACAGAGGATTCTGAGCCCAGTCTCCAACTCCTGGTTTAATCGCTCCGTCTGGCCGTTGGTCTGCGGGTGGAAGCCAGATGAAAGGCTAATGGAGGTACCCAGGAGGTGACAGAACTCCTTCCAGAATCTCGAGGTGAACTGTGGCCCCCGGTCAGACACAATATTGCGAGGCAACCCGTGTAAGCGGAAGACATGTAATAGTAGCATCTGGGCAGCCTCCATTTTCGAGAATCGGTCCACCACCGTAAGGATGGTAGTGTGGCCGGCAGAAGGAGGTAGTCTGTTGACAAAGTCCAGGGAGATATGGGACCAAGGTCGTCTGGGGGTCGGAAGGGGGCGCAGGAGCCCAGCTTGTGGGGTCCTGGACGATTTCTGCTGAGCACAGGTGGGACAGGCTGCCACAAATCTCTGGATATCGTGCTTGAGTGATGGCCACCAGAAACGCTGTTGGAGAGTAGATAAGGTACGGGAAACCCCGGGATGACAAAAGAGGCGGCTGCTGTGGCACCACTGGATGACCTGAGACCTAAGGTGATCAGGGACAAAGAGTCTGTTCCTGGGGCAGTTGCCTGGAATCTGTATCCCTGCGAGCACGGATGATTACCGACGAAGGGAGGATGTGTTCGGGAGCTGGGTCATCCTCATCGGGGGTGAATAGTCGTGAAAGGGCGTCCGGTTTACCCTTCTTAGAACCAGGGCGGAATGAGAGGGTGAAGTTAAAACGCCCAAAGAACATCAACGAGCCTGTCGAGGATTGAGTCGTTTGGCTGTCTGAAGGTATTCAAGATTTCTGTGGTCAGTCCATACAATGAAAGGCTGCTCAGTGCCCTCCAACCAGTGGCGCCACTCCTCCAGGGCCAGTTTCACAGCCAGAAGCTCCCGTTCACCGATGGCATACTTCTGTTCAGCTGGGGAAAGGCGGTGAGAGAAAAAGGCACAGGGGTGGAGTCGATTGTCCTTAGAAGCCCTTTGAG
This sequence comes from Hemibagrus wyckioides, assembly GCF_019097595.1. NCBI lineage: Eukaryota > Metazoa > Chordata > Actinopteri > Siluriformes > Bagridae > Hemibagrus > Hemibagrus wyckioides. The sequence continues at coordinate 10,609,868 of NC_080734.1, read as the reverse complement.
ACAGGACGGCCCCCACCCCACAGTCAGATGCATCCACCTCCACCACAAACTGGCGCGATGGGTCCGGAAGAATCAGGACAGGAGCAGTAGTGAAGAGCTTCTTAAGTTGGGCAAAGGCTAGCTCAGCCTCTGGAGTCCATGAAAAGGGGTGTAGCGAGGAAGTGAGTCGGTGCAGGGGTGCCGCAATGGCACTGTAACCTCTGATGAACTTCCGGTAGAAATTAGCGAACCCCAGGAAGCGCTGGAGCTGCTTACGGCTTTCAGGGCACTGCCAGTCCCTCAAAGCCTCCACCTGCCTGGGATCCATCTGTATGCTACCGGCCGAGAGTATGAAACCCAAAAACGTGGTGCTGGAGGTGTGGAATTCACACTTCTCGGCTTTCACATACAGACAGTTCTGAAGCAGGCGACGGAGCACCGACCGGACATGGTGAACAGGCTCCTCTAGGGAGTGGGAGAAGATGAGGATGTCATCCAAGTACACAAAGACAAACTGGTTTAGGAAGTCCCGGAGGATGTCGTTGACCAGGGCTTGAAATACAGCAGGGGCATTAGTGAGCCCGAACGGCATTACCAGATATTCATAATGGCCTGTTGGGGTGTTAAATGCAGTCTTCCATTCGTCACCCTCTCGAATACGCACCAGATGATAGGCGTTGCGGAGATCGAGTTTGGTGAAGACAGTGGCTCCCTGGAGGAGTTCGAAAGCAGTAGACATGAGGGGTAATGGGTAACGGTTCTTGGTAGTAATGGCATTAAGCCCACGGTAGTCGATGCATGGACGCAAGGACCCATCCTTCTTCCCTACAAAGAAGAACCCAGCCCCAGCAGGTGAGGAAGACGGACGAATGATCCCGGCCGCGAGGGAATCTTGAATATATTGGGTCATAGCCTCTCTTTCGGGTCCCGAAAGCTGGTAGAGCCGACCCCGGGAAGGGATAGTGCCAGGCAGGAGGTCAATAGCACAGTCATATGGACGATGAGTCCTGAGGCCCGACGCCTGTCCTTCTCAGCAGGGGATAAGTGACGACGACCGATCTCCATGGCATGGGAGAGTGGAAGGCTCCTGGATGCAGAGACAGGGAGGGTAGGAGAAGGCGGGGGGCGAGAGACAGTGGGTCGGTAGTTGGGTTGTCCAAGACGTCGGGCTGACCTTTCAGTTTGGCGTTCCCGAATGCGTCGATCTGCTGGGGAGCAGAGGTGTCAAAGACCTTGCGGAGTTCATTGGAAAAAGACTCAAAGGAGGAGCAGAGTACAGACTGACGTTCCCACTTGGCGGTTGCCCAGAGCTTGGCCTTGCCTGACAACAGGGAGATGACATAGGCTACCTTGGAGCGGTCTGATGGGAAGGAAGAGGGTTGAAGTTCAAAGATCACTGAGCATTGCATCAGAAATGCACGGCATAGTCCTGGTTCACCGGAGAAGCGTTCGTGGTAAGGCAGGTGTGGCTCCCGAAGATGACCTGGTGAGCTCGTGGGTGTCGTTGTCGCTGAGGGAGCTGAAGAGGGTGGAGTGACTGAAAGCTGATTCATGCGACGGATCAGTTCGTGTGTAGCCGAGGCGAGATCCTGGAGACGACGTTCGTGAGAGGTGGAGGTCTCAGATAAGGAGCTTAGAAGGGCTTGCATGTTCTGTGGCTCTGCTGGGTCCATGTTGGCCAGATGGTACTGTCACGAGTGGCAGGTGAGGACCCAAATGCAGAACACAGTCCGAGTTCAAACTTAGAGTCTTTATTAAGAACGGCACAAAAAATGGCAGAGTTCTCAAAAAAAAAAATGAAAAAACCAGGATACAGCAGGCTGGTAGAATCAGTAAAAGAAACAACCACATACAGTCCAATAATCCACAATCCAGAGAACAGGTTAAACGTAGGACAGGCAGAGTCATTAACAGCATACAGTCCACTAATCCAAATCCAGAGAACAGGTTAAACGTAGGACCGGCAGGGACATTAACAGCATACAATCCAATAATCCAAAATCCAGAAAGCAGGTTAAACGTAGGACAGGCAGAGTCATAAGCAGCATACAGTCCAATAATCCAAATCCAGAGAACAGGTTAAACGTAGGACCGGCAGAGACATTGACAGCATACAATCCAATAATCCAAAATCCAGAGAGCAGGTTAAACGTAGGACAGGCAGAGTCATTGATTGAAGGAAGGCAGAGACAAACCAGGCAGACAGGAACTGAAGAAAAGGGCAGGATGCCGTCTCAGAAGCTCAGGGCTGACTGAAGAGACCATCTGGCAAGGAGCATGGACTGCTCGCTAGCTTATATAGGACAGAGGAGCATAAAATGGCGGAAACCGGAAATGAGATCGCAAAACCGGAAGTTGCGTCCCAGAACCGGAAGTAGCAACATGGAACCCGGAAATGCATGCCTGACAGCATGATTGTTAGTGGTGAAATTGTGCTTTTTTTTCCCCTTTAAATTTAGCCTCCAGAAAAAAATGACTCTGATAAAAAGCTTGAATGAGCAGAAAATCATGCTTACTCTGGCCTCTGTACTGTGCTTGTGCTAGACATGTTTATATTCTGGTAGTTATTACTTAATAATAAAATTTTAACCTCTCTATAATGGATCAGCAAATATGAACTCGTTTCTAGTATTTACATTTCTCATGGCCACACCCTTTCCTGCACTTCCTGCAGATATGTGAGAAATACACTTTGTTTTGATTCGGTTTGAGTCGCGGTTGCTGAACGTAGTCAGTTTCCATTGTTTTATCTCCTATATGTTTGAATACCGTTATGCATGAGGGAGGAAACCGACGCAGACACAGATCATAGAGTATTCTTCTCATGAAAATATACACACATTCACACAGAGATACACACAGAGATACACACACACACTCAGAGGAATGTCAAGGTCTTTGTGAGTCATGCTACTATTGGGGCCAAGGCTGTCTGACATTCCCTCTGTTTCTGTAGCACTTTTCTGGTTGCTGTAGAACAAAGTTCCTCACATCGCCTCTGTTTTTTCTGTCTTTCTGCACTCCATCATGTCCGTGGCACTCAGTGGCTCTCAGTCATGGTGATGAAGAGTGCTTGTGGAACTGGATCAGTGTAGCCATGTTTCAGTGAATTGTTACCATTCAGTGTAGTTGAACGTTTTCCTTGTATAGTATAGTATATTACTAATCCCTCTGAGTGAAGTGTGTTTTCCTGAGGGGGAGTGATGGATGGATGGATGGATGGGTGGATTGGGTGGATGGAGATGGTTCCCATACTAAACATTCACCACAGTGAGACCACAGGCATTCAGGGTCATATGGACACCATGGTGTCTTTCAGCTGAAATCTCTTAGATTAAGATCCCTTATCCTCTCTGTATGCCTGCTCTGATCCCAAACTTCCACAGTCGACTTAATAGAGAATAGAAACACTTCAGAAGTGAAGGAGTGTGACTTGAACTCTGTGTTTCTGCTATTGCAGAGAAATTTTACTGGATTCATTAAGGGGCTGAGCGCAAAGGTGCATAGACACTCTGTTGAAATTGTATGTTATCTTATTAGGGGATTAAAAAGCACCTAAAGTGCTTAGCGGCATCATATTGTACATCTTCTTCTTCTTCTTCTTCTTCTTCTTCTTCTTCAGCTTTTTCTAAATTCACCTCTTTGTGAGGAGCAGGTTACAGTGGAACCTCTGCATACGAATGGTCTCCCTTACAAATTTTCGGCTTAAGAATTGAAATTATGGAAGAAATTTGCATCAGCATACAAAGAATTTTCGGCATATAACCGAACCGAACACCAGCTAAGTTGCACGTTTGTCCATGAGCCGTTGCGTCAGTGGAAAGCCAAGCAAAGCCAACTGAAGCAACTTTACGAATTTTTTCCAGTCAGTGAAAGTTGTTTCATAATAGTCAACCGTAAGAGTCGTTGCCTTCGGCACGCGTTCAAAACCGACGTGATTTTTCAGGCGTTTTTTTGTTGACAGCTTGGTGGCGTGGGTGGTCTGTGCTATTTTTAGCCCAAGCTTGGTGGCACGACTTCCTGTGAGGACCTCTGACATGGAATGCTTGGCTTGGGTCAGTTCTTTGTAAGCAGCCATACGCTTCGTATTGGCGATATTTTTTAGTAATATTTTTGGGTGGCTGGAACGGATTATCTGCATTTACATTATTTCTTATGGGAAAATTCACTTCACAATATAAATTTTTGTCTTCAGAACACACCTCCAGAATTAATTAAATGTGATCCAGTGCATTCCAATTCATAAAACTGCTCAGTAATACATAAAACTTTGAATCGCTCAACATTAACACTTTATTAGTGTTGTATTTGTGATTTGCCAAACAGGAAGTTGGATCAGAACAAATTAAATCTACTACTAAACTTAAAAAAAATGCTTGGCCCCATTCATGTCTCCTTGCAGCGTCTGCTTTTTAGTAGTTTATTTTTGATATCTGAAACATTTTCTTTTCAGTGTGGCAACCTGTGACCGAAATCTCCCAGGTTTTTATATTAAAATAGGCACAACGCTCACATTGCTAGCCAAATAATTAGATTTAGAATGAAAATGTGTTTGTCATTTAAGCAGATTAACAGCTTCAAACCTTAATAAACAAGAGGTTTTTCTGTCATTCGGAGATTCAATTTGACTGGAAAGTATAAATCCGAGCAAATGATTCGTCCATTATTCATTGATACGAAAACAAATTAAATACATTTGGCAGATAAATGAAGAAAAAAATTCTTTAAGATTTAGTACTCTCGGGGCCACGATTCAGCCCGGGGCTCTCTCGAAATTTGATTTCGGCTTCACCCTCAAATTTTTCCTTTTGTGCACATTAAAAGAAGCCACAGCAGGATTCACTTTCTGGCTTCTGAGAATATATTCAAGACATATAGTGTATGTAACCCTTAATATAATATGCTGCTTTATTTTGAGCCAGAAATCTTGCGCTTTAGATAGATACATACAGGAGAGGTTAAGGAAATACACTGTGATAAAGCACACTGTGAACGGTGCCACAGTTAAAGCAGGATTAAAATTTTTATGACATCTAATCTATAATAAAATTATATAGCCAAGAGATTTTATCTGGATTTCAAAACACCTGTAGAAATTTGTAATATTTTATGAGAAATTTTCACAATTATAGCGACGATGTAAGTCTTACAGCCATTTAATAGCTTCCTAGTGTAGAGAAATCAAATGCAAAAATAGTAATAGTGATTTAAAGTAATATTAAGTGTTATCTTGTATCTTAGAGTGATTAAGCCTACATTCATATGTAGTGAGAAAACATTAATGAATGAATCCTCAGCAGTACAGTGACCAGATCTCAGTAGCCGCTGTCTCCTCTTAACACCGTGATGGACTGAGCATCAGGCTTCATTCTCCCGGTGTCTGTATGTCAGTGTTATTAGCAGTCCTCTTAGTCCTCGTTTTAGAATATTTAGGCGGGAGGAAAAGGGGCCCTTCCTTAGCAACCACACACCTCCCTAGATAGCACAGTCATCACCTTGGCAACCTGCCCGGTGGGGGTCACTCTGGCCAGGTCTCTGTTAATTCCCTATTTTCTCTTTTTCTGTCTGAGGCAGACCCTTTATTGGGGGTGTGTGCATGTGAGTGTGTGTGTGAGCAAGTGTGTGTGCCTCATCCATGTATGCAGCCAGGTATCACTCTGACACTAGAGAGTTGTAGTTGCAGTGTGTGTGTGTTTGTGTGTCTATAAGTGCACTGATTTGTAGTGCAGCTTTGTGGTGTGTGTGTGTGGAGAGCAAGGGGATAAGCGGTCACGGTCATGCCTGTGAGAGGGATCTGTCTTTGGGGCCTCAGGAAGAGGAGGAGCCCTTATTCAGGTATGTAGCTGGAATGTGTGTGTGTGTGTGTGTGTGTGTGTGTGTGTGGTTCAGAAGAGATACTACAGTTAACAGTCCATTGCTTTCATAGAATGTGTCATTAGAGTGCATGTAACAGAGTATTTTATTCTTTCTTCATGCCATAATTAAAGGATTACTGAGGATTTAGCTAGTGGTTGTTTTTTTTCATCCTCCTCCTGTTTTTTTGAGGTGTTTTTTTTTTTGTATTGACAAAGTATGTAACAATATAAACATTATATAACAATATATAACACAATATAAACTTCAGGTTCATTCAAATCAAGTAATCTTATGTCATCCGAAGTGTTTTATACTCTTACAAGTTTAATTGTTAAAACTATCCCTTTAATTAGCATCAGCATGAGTCCTGCAGGAGAGCACAATATAAACTTCAGGTTCAGAATATTTTGTCAAATTTGTCACAACATAACAAGACATTTTGGCACGCGTCTCTTTCGGGTGCATCCCTGTCGTATATCATGCGCAGAGCTGTCTGAGGCAGCAGTGCAGTTTTCCTCGTCTGGCTGAATGCGTGATGAAGCACAGACACTTGTTTTTTGTCCCTCATATGTTCTTGTCAGTTCCTGGAGTCCTGCATGTCTTTACCACTCATACATCACCTAACAGCTGTTAGACTGACGTCCTAATGATAACATCGGCTCTACATATATGTGACCTGTGTGAAACAGTTGTGTGGAGGGTTGAATACAGAGTGAACAGTGCTTTAAGTTACTGTGTGTGTGTGTGTGTGTCTGATTGTGTATGTCTTGGTGTCTCTACATGTCTGTGTGTCTTGTTTCGGTGTCTGTCTGCATGTCTTTCAGTTTCTGTGTGTGTGTGTGTGTGTATGTGTGTGTGTATGTGTGTGTGTGTGTGTGTGTGTGTGTGTTACTTGGCCTAACGCAGCAGGGTCTGCGCTCTCCTCCTGACCTGTGGAGATTTGGTGGGGCAGGAATGCAGTGCAGCTGGGAGGAATGTTCACTCTTTTGTGCAGTAATTCAACCACATTCAGAATCTCTAACTCATATTCACTGAACCTCAATGCACCCCAGCACAGACACACACACACACACACACACTCAAAAAGTGAAAGAACAAAGTTTCTAATCGGTAGACTTCAGTTTATCCTCCATACTCTTACTCAGGCTTATTAACACACACACACACACACACACTCATTCACACACTCATTCACACAGAGCTTTCCCACTCAGTGGATTAATCACCTATATCAGGGGTTCCCAGACTAGGGCTTGTATGATTCAGGGTTGTGAGAGCAAGTCACAATCATATTAATTTTATGCATTCGAACTGTGAAAACAGATTTTTTTCGTGCTGCTATTTTTGAAATACTATTTTTATAATTCAAACAAGACATACATCGAGTGTTTACACCATTCATCTGTTCCAGATAAGATAGAACTTCCCGAAGGAAATTCTTTTACCAGAGACTACTTCAGATTACATTCAGATCGATGACTTAGCATTTTATTTGCATACATGAACACACAGTTAGTATACAGTGTGTGTTATTATGTACAATATAGTGTCGTAGCATCACACCTTCCATAATGTTGGTTTTAATTCATCTTGCCACACTGGATCCGATCTGACCACTGAATTTAGTTGAATGTACAGAAATCTCAATTTAACTGGAATTAAAAAATTGACTGGAAATCAATCTCAGACTTCATGTGTTCATTGAGTGTGTATAAAATCTAACTGTCATTTTAAATGAATTAACAAGTTTGTCTTTCTGTCTCTTTTTCCCTTCATGTGTGTGTGTGGACATGACTGTGCCTCGTCTCTCTTCTTTCTTTGCTGAACACAGGTAAGTGTTACTGTTGTTTTTCTAGCGGTTATTTTGTTTCTTCAGGCTTATAGCCTGCTGAAAATGCTGCATAGGTTGTGTGTAATTGTTCTGCGTTAGCATCTAAACAAATGCCACAAATGTTTTCGGACATTCAGATCTAGTAAAATTTCCAAACGCGCTGTGGTGGATTTTGATCTGTCAAGCTGATGGTATTTGGAATCAGTGTCAAGTTAATGATGTTAGCTCAGGCTTGTCTGATTAAATGCCTAAAGGAAAAGGGAGGAAACCTGCTCGATGGTGAATGAAGCGCAGCAGACACAGACTTCCGAATCCCTTTGAATTAGACCAGACTGGGAGGCGGTGTTGTATCTTCTGGCACTGAGCTGATCTGTAACTACCTACATGTCTACTGATTTTAGGATTAGGACTGTAGTGCTGTTCAGATAGGATAAGATTTCTGAGCATACACTCACCACTTAGGAATCTGAGGTTACAGTAGGTACAGGCTGAAGTTCAATTTCTGCTACAACATGCAGATGCAAGGATCAGAATTTAGAGTTAACAGCAATGAACCAAACCAAATGAACCTGATTGTGTCATCTAGTTGTGGTGGTGTAATCGAGTGGCGAATTTTAGCACACATTGGGCCATTTATCACCAGTTGGGCATCATTTGAATGCCACAGCCTGTTCTGAGTATTGCTGCTGACCACATGTATCCCTTTATAGCCATAATTTGCAACATTCAGCATCTCAAACTGGATCTGTGAACATGACAATGAGTTCAATGTGCCTCAGTGGCCAAGAAGCAATTTATATTCACAATTAATATTTGCTTCCTCCTCATAATCTGGTAATCTCCTGCACTGTGTCTGCCCTACTGTTTCTCGGATAGACCGGTATGGTTGCTGAACATGTAAAATAATATTGATTTGTTAAACGTTTTGATACCAAAGTTTCAGTTTCAGTGCATATCATATCATGATTTCTGCTGCTCAGCGTATTGTGAAATAGCTGCCGATCCCCAGGCGTTCAGAGTGAGGGATTCACACCGCGGTGCCATGTAAGCCGTGAACTCAGCTCGGCCGAGGGAGAGGAATGTTTTCGAAACTGGATATGGAATGAGAGCTGTGTGAATGACCTCGGGGTTTGGGCTAGATGTGGGAAAAACCACACTCTTATAAAAGAAAGAGGCCTGAGTGTGCACATGTTTGCGTTCTGCATGTGAGTAGTAGCTTTCTGAAGGGCACATTTAGGGAAAGAAAAATAACAAGATTTAATATGTCTTGCTCTTCCATCTCATCTGATTCACTTCTCTATTGTTTTTAGATTCTTGCTGTATACAGTAATGTATCTGCTTGGGTTTCTGATGGAAAAGTGAGCCAAAGCGTGTGTGTGTGTGTTTCTTTTATGTGAAACAGAAGCTGTATCAAACACACAGCAGACCTTCAGGCTGGACTTTCCCTCTTTCGGTTATTACCTCTAATACGATACAGCTCATGCTGCCCCATGGCGAGTGAAACGGATCCATCTCACTTCAGTGTTTATAGCTGTCTTTCTTCTCTTCCATTTTTCTGTCTGTTCACTTCATATGCACCTTCTCACTATTGAACTAAATGTTTCTGCCCACACCAACCCTTCCTTGTTTTCTGTGAATGAGTGAATGTGTCCACAGATGAGTCAAGCACTGAGACTTTCTGTGTGACGTAAACTGTCTAGAGCATTACGGTGTCTAATTGCAGAACCAGGACTCAGCTATGCTGTTTGTCTCATCTGTTGTTCTTAAATCACTTAGTTTAACCATAAAATCTCATAGATGTACTCTTGCTTTATTGCCTTCAGTCACTCTTATGGAACAGGTGTCTAAGCGATCAGTGTGCACAAGGACAGGATGGTTTTGAACTGGGGAGGGTGAAGGCTAATGCTGCATTCACACATACAGCGAATCTCATATATGATGTATATTTACACCGATCAGGCATAACATTATGAGCACTGAGAGGTGACGTGAATAACACTGATTATCTCCTCATCATGGCACCTGTTAGTGGGTGGGATATATTAGGCAGCAAGTGAACATTTTGTCCTCAAAGTTGATGTGTTAGAAACAGGAAAAATGGACAAGCGTAAGGATTTGAGCGAGTTTGACAAGGAAAAAATTGTGATGGCTAGACGACTGGATCAGAGCATCTCCAAAACTCAGATCTTATGGGGTGTTCCCGGTCTGCAGTGGTCAGTATCTATCAAAAATGTCTCATGTTCCATCACAGGGCAGCTATCTGCTATCTACCCTCTTCTACATAAATGAGCATAAATTAGCTAGTGGTGCTGGGATTAACAGTGGAGAGAGAGTATATGACCTCTCCAATCCAGAGAGCATGGCCAGTTTTGCTCGCTCTCTCTCTCTCTCTCTCTCTCTCTCTCTGCTTTTTTGTTGCACCACGAGTCTCTGCTCTCATATTTGTGTTTGTGTATTTGTGTGTGTGAGAAAGGGGTGTTTGAGCAGATCTCTGTACCACAGGCTTACACCAGTATAGTTCTAAGTGTAGTTTAGGTAGCAAGATGTGTCACAAGGATTCATCATTTAGGAAACATACAGATCTTATGGTGATTTGTCTGCTTTGCTGTCTGCTCTACTGGCCTCTCTCTCTCTCTCACACACACACACACATCATCAGTCACATAATGGCTCAATCCCTCGGGGATAAATGTCTTGTAGCAAAGCACAGACATAAGCACTTTAGAGTTCTGTTATTGGAAAAGCACAAACACACACATGCAGGTCGTGTCGTAAGTGTTGTGTCTGTGTGTTTGTGTGTAGAGCACAGGTTAAAGTTAGTGGCTATAATGTGGCCTTTTGCTGATTAAAGCTTACTGTGGGAGCATGGTTTAGACTTCCCTCTCTCTGTGAACAAAGAGACTATTTTCACGAGAGTGAGAGATGAAAACAGAGCGGGAGGAAATGGAAAACTGGTGCTGAGGTTCAAATTTGGTTGAAAGGAAGGAAGAAAGAGTAGGCAATGCGTTTGGGCAAATCTGACTTTTGTTAGTGTGGAATTAAAAATGTATGTATTTTTCATGTGGATATGAAGCTCTGGTGATGTTTTGTTCTCTCTCTCTCTCTCTCTCTCTCTCTCTCTACTCATTGACTCATTTTATGATACACGCTGTAGAAACTCCACGTTGCTCTTACACCGCCTTCTAAAGCTAAATGTGAAGTTTTTATTTTTTATTTTTTATTTAATCAGACCTCATACGACTTGTAATTAAACACCATTGATCTTTAAAAAAAAAAGGGTCTTTTGTCGCAAGCTTTAGACGTTAAATCTCGCAGGTTATTGTGTCCTGCATGAAAAAGCTGGACCTGGCAACGTTTTGAGAAGGTGGTCAAGGAGTAATCTGCAGGAAATGTTACTGAATCCTGGGTTTTGTGTATGAAAGTGACCAAAACCAGAGAGAGGCTTTCCTAAACACAGCCTTAAATGGGAAGATGCTTGTAGAGCTCACACACTCCGTAGTACAACTTTTCAGCTCCTGTGTGTTTGAGTGTGTGTTTTTAAAGGACTGTAGCTGTTCAGGCCTGAGTGCTGAGTGTGTGACAGACATCAGCTGCTCGTCAGCACTTAGATGCTGGAGGACACATCTGGCTACATGTCCACACGTGCACATGGGATTATGCAGCTGTGCATTTTCTGACCATTCAGTAGTTCTGTGTGTGTTGTACATCATGTAACAGACAGCTCCCAGCTGTAGCAGGCAGCAGAGGGCCGGCCGTGTGTCGGCCGCTCTATTGTCACGGTAGCAGACGGTCGCCATGTGTCTGGCTCATCAGCATAACACGAGCCAGACACAACAGCCTAACCTCCCCCTCTTTTCTCACTTTCGCTTTTGCCCTTTCTCTCTATTGTTGTTTTTTTTCTCTCTCTCTCTCTCTTTCACCTCCTCCTAAATCAGTTGAGAGTGGAAGCGTATGGGACGTTGACAGAGAGATGGAGAGCGTGTCTGAGCCTTGGCCTCGCCTTGTGAGCCGTCTGTAGTGCTTATTTAGAGAAGCAAAACCAGCCAGTGAGTTAGAAAAGACCACCAGACCTCACAATGTTACTACACATGTTTCCCCTGTTTCATTACACTGACAAGCTGATGAGATCTCTCACTCTCTCTCTCATACAGCCGGTGATGTTATAGTGCTCACTGGGAACTCTGGGTGATCATGACACATAGCTAAAGCCTCATTTTATTATTTTTTTTATTATATCATCAGTTACTGTTGTTGTTGAAATAGTTTTGACAAAAGATATTAGCAAGCAATTTGATATCAGTTATGAGTATGGGTACAGTTTTCAAGGATTTCTCCATTACAGGCTTGATACACTGCACACACACACACACACACACTGCTCTATATGCAGAACACAGCAAAGTGACCGAATCAGTAGATGATATCAAGCCTCGTTATAGAGTGCAACAATTTTCAGGTATACGGCTAACAGAAATACACAAAAAAAATTCATTTTGCTGTATCAGCAGTTATGATTTAATTATTGTAGCATTAAACTTAATTAGCTAGATTAAATAGGTTTTATTACTTATTCAGATTGAATTAATCACAGTAATGTGTTTAAAATAACTTAATGTGTGTGTCAGCTTGAACTGTGTGATACAATGATATAATATTGATATAATATTAATTTATTACAATATCAGTTTTGTAATAAATTATCCTGCATGATTAGATGTTTTTAGATTTTTTTAATCATTGACTGGATCAGAGCATCTCCAAAACTGCAGCTCTTGTGGGGTGTTCCCGGTCTGCAGTGGTCAGTATCTATCAAAAGTGGTCCAAGGAAGGAACAGTGGTGAACCGGTGACAGGGTCATGGGCGGCCAAGGCTCATTGATGCATGTGGGGAGTGAAGGCTGGCCCGTGTGATCCGATCCAACAGACGAGCTACTGTTGCTCAAATTGCTGTAGAAGTTAACGCTGGTTCTGATAGAAAGGTGTCAGAATACACAGTGCATGATGGGTCAGGGCTGTTTTGGCAGCAAAAGGGGGACCAATACGATATTAAGCAGCTGGTCACAATGTTATGCCTGATCGGTTTAAATGCCCCTATTCATTTCAATTCAATTCAGTTTATTTGTATAGTGCTTTTAACAATGGACATTGTCTCAAAGCAGCTTTACAGATGTATAGAAACATAGAAAATATTATAAAGTTTAAAGTTAAGTTACTGTTTTATCCCTAATGACTAAGCCTGAGGCGACAGTGGTGAGGAAAACCTCCTTAAGATGATATGAGGGAAAAACGTTGACAGGAACCAGGCTCAGAAGGGAACCCGTAATATGTCTTTAACTTAAACCCTTGCAAACCTTAATTATATTAAATAATAAATTTTTTTAAACTGTTAAACTGTTTGAGAATTAGCTTGTTGAGCTAAAAGTTGCTTCTATTAATGCTATAAAATGTAATTTTGTTAAATGTCATGCTTCGGATTATGATGTTTATTAATATTGAGTCACATCTGAATGCAACATAACTGATTGTCTAACTTTAAACAAAATCGGGAACTTTTTATTAGTTGTATAAGCAGGGTAGTTGTATCACAGTCAGATTAGTGAGATTAAATGTTGTTTAGCTGCTGCGTTTGTCTGTGTGTGGTCAGTCGTCCTGAGCTCTCCGCACAACCGTTAGGATTTTGGGCAGAATGCCAGAGACGCTGGCGACGGATCAGTGGAAATCTCTGCCAGGCTCTTTCACCTCCTCCTCTTTTTCTGAAAAGCTCCCCGGGAATGCCAGGTCTGTTAATATGCTAATCTAACAGCAATTCCTCTGCTTGCACAAGGCATGCTTTCTATGGCTGATGGACCTCTGTACAAATATTGCAGCAAGTAAAAGGGAATAAAAATCCAGTGTGGCAGATTTGTGTTTGCTTAAAATGTCAGACATTAGCATCATTGACTATTAAGTTGATCTCTGATTATGTCAATTATGTCATAGGAAGTAGTTAAACTTACCATTGAGTAAACAAAGGACAAATGATATGTTTTTAACTTTTCCACTTAGGTCTATTTTCAACCGCTCTGACAGGATGTTTATGCAGAGTGTATAATTTATAATTCATCACTCAGGCTACTGCGAGAGTTTTTCACTTAATATCATCAGTGCTGGAGTTTGACTGAAGGGGATTCTCATGTTGTTTTTAGTTAAAGCTGTGAGATTTATACAGTGTGTCAAGGGCATGTCACATCCAAACATTCCAGCGTTTGTTTGTTTATTCATTCATTTGTTCATCCTCAGTAAGCACTTTATCCTGGTCAGGGTTGCAGTGGATCCGGAGGCATTCCTATACTCTGGGCGTGAGGCAGGAACACAGCCTGGATGGGACACCAGTTACCATCACAGGACAGCACTCACACACACACACATAGGAGTGATTCAGCATAGCCAGTTCATTTAGGAAATAGGAGGAAACCACAGATAATGCACAGAAATGTGCACTGTAACCTGGATAAGTTAGTAGTCAGGGTTCTTTCAGTGACTACTCATAACGTGGAGGATAGGGACACTGACCAAGAGCTTCTAAGCTTTCTAAGCTTAAACTCCTCCACCAGGGGTAAAATGTCTCCCCTCACCTGTTTTCTGTAAATATCTTTGTGTTATGCTATGTGTCCAACACTTATGTTGTTGTTTTTTCGGCTGCCCCATGTTCGGGTCATTTGGTCCACGTTTCGATTTGGCACAGGTTGTGTTGAAACCCCAGAAACCCTTCCCAACACAACCCTCCTATTTTAACAGGGCTTGGGACCAGCAACAAAGGTTATCTCTTCAGTTATCTTTTTAGGGTTGGCTCCTTGCCAGTGAATCAAACCCAGGATGACTGCAGCATTGAGAGCACGGGATTCTGCCACTGGACCACCAGGAGGCTATACATGCCCAACACTTACTGTATAAATGGCTTAGATATACTGTAAAATTCATCTTACTTGTGAATATATATATATATTTATTCTCTTTGACCTGTCACATCACAGTATATGTAAACGATATCACGTCTGTTCAGTTGCAGGTGTGCAGGGCTTGCCTTTTAGACAAATCTTGTCCTTATAAGTAATTTATTTAAACCTTACATGCATTGGACATGCGGCATAAAGCTTTACAGTTAAAGACAAGTCAGTTACAGTGCTGATAAACATCGTCTCACAGTGTATCCGGCTGAACTTCTTTGTATGAGTGTGTGGTATGTGTATGTGTCCTTAATTCTCCCTGGCTGAACTAAACACCTCTGATGGTGTTTGTGCAACAGACAGAGCTGTGAGAAATGCTGTCCTGTTGTCATTCCATAACAATGAGCTCACTCTGATGAGCCGGCATTCTGGCAGGAAGTAAAGGGCCCAGTGGTACTTCCTGTTCGCACACACACACAAATATATATAAATATATTAAAATAAATATATAGTGTGTACAGGAAGTGCCTTGAGCTGTTTCCTTAGCTTCAGCCAGAGAGTTTGGCACTTTTTACACATACACAGTACATTCAGTACATTTAGTAGTTCTGTGTCCCTCTGTGCTGTGTCCTTTAGAATTGAGGGTTCGAGGAGAGACGCCATGATGTCATTGTGTCCCTGTAGAGCTCATACCATCAAAAGGAAGTTTGTAAATCGACAACAGGAGAGACTGTGAAGCATTTCAGGAAATGCAGGCTGCGGTGTCATTGTGTTTCAAGGAAACATTAACATTATGGTGTTCCAGCAAAGACAATTCTGTCCCTATGAAACATGTCTGAGTGTGACCTGTGACTAATTTCTCAAGCAGAATGTGGAAAATTTTTCATCATTATCTAGCTGAGACTGTTCTGTTGTCTTCCGTATTGATCGTCCTGTAGGTTTCGCATGCCATCACACCCTGTATAGATCTGTAAATGCTATAATAGCCCTGGAGCCTGGGACAAGCAGTTGAGCTGTAACTACAGTGTTGCAATCCACACATCAGTCTTAGTGTGAACATGAACAACTATTACTGATATTGAACAACTATTGAACATGAACAACTATTACTGATAGAACTATTGTAAAACATTTTTTCTTTCCTTTTTTTCTTGAAGGATTGATTAATTGGTGCACATAGATGACAGAAGTTACTAGACTGAATGTGCATGCATGTGGAGACATGAGAAAAATCAAGCAATGCAATAACATGCAGTACAAAGCTGATGTATAAGTCTACTGCTACTACAGGCTGTGTTTAAACATACTGAGAGAACATTAGAGACACTAGACAGACTGCAGTGATGTCCAGGGTCTTGCTGAAACATGTGCCATGTTAACTCTACTTGCTTTGGTGTGAAGTGGCTCGTATGTGTGTAGTTTTTCATAGGTATTTCTGTTTTTATCTAGCTGACTAGGGGTAATATATTCATTGAAAAGTTCCAAAAACATACAAATGTTTATATCTTCAAAGGGGCAGTGGTAGCTCAAGTAGGGGCATTGGTAGCTGAGGTAGGGGCATTGGTAGCTCAAGAAGGGGCATTGGTAGCTGAGGTAGGGGCATTGGTAGCTCAAGTAGGGGCATTGGTAGCTGAGGTAGGGGCATTGGTAGCTGAGGTAGGGGCATTGGTAGCTCAAGAAGGGGCAGTGGTAGCTCAAGTAGGGGCAGTGGTAGCTCAAGAAGGGGCAGTGGTAGCTCAAATAGGGGCAGTGGTAGCTCAAGTAGGGGCAGTGGTAGCTCATGTGGTTAAGGTTCTCCAGATCTGGGTTTAAGCCCCAGCACTGCCAAGCTGCCACTGTTGGGCCCTTGAGCAAGGTCCCTAACCCACCCTGCTACAGGGGTGCTGTATAATGGCTGACCCTCTGCTCTGATCCCAACCCCCAAGGATGGGATATGCGAAGAAAGAATATATGTATATGTGACAAAAAAAAGGCTTCTTAACTTAAAGTAAATGATAATATCAGATCCATTTCTTTGAGATTCTGAGGTCTTCATAAGCATCTAAAATATCGATTTTATCTCCAGCCACTAAAATTCTGTGTAAGGTTATCTCAACAGACATAAAAACATCTCACACTACAAGCCAACAGTGTCCTGACTCATTTTATACCAGATGTACCCGTAAGTGGAAATATATGCCGATGTCGAGTGGTTGATCCACACGTTTCTCTATCAGACAGTTTGTCTGTTCATTTTGCTTGAATGTACGTTCATAAATCTAGCTCACTGGGAAACTTGTTCAGCAGCATGCCGTATAAAACCTCCTTCAATGCAAGGTTCCTAGCTAATTAAGCTTTTTCATAAATCACAGATGAAGACACTGTGGCTACTGCCAGCTTAACTAATTATGTGGTTTTGGGTGGATCAATGAGTTAATGAATTACAGCACACTGATTTTAGATTCTGCGTAAGTGTGTCATGCCTTTCTATATGTTAGGGGTTGAAATTTTTCAAATAAATTATATACAATGATCAAGCACAACATTATGACCACCTGCCTAATATTGTGTTGGTCCCCCTTTTAGGAGATAATCAGTGTTATTCACTTCACCTCTCAGTGCTCATAAAGTTATGGCTGATCGGTGTATAGGCAACATCGGTTATATTCTTCTATTCATCAACCTTCTAGTTTCAGTGACCCTGTCCCCATAATGCTGATGTAGCCCGACATCCTCAAGATTCAACAGGATGCCATTTTGCTTATCAAGGATTTGAAGGGTAGTTATTTGAGTTACCATAGACTTCCTGTCAGCTTTGAACCAGACTAGCTGCTCTCCTCTGACATCTCTTCAGCTATTGTAGGATGTTTTTTGTGTTTCTCACCCTTCCGTCTAAGCTTCAGAGACTGTTGTGCATGAAAATCCCAAGAGATCAGCAGGTTCTGAAATACTCAAGCATACTTACCATAAACTGCCAGATTAACTGAGATCACATTTTCCCCTATCCTGGTGTTTGACACAAAATTTAACTAAAATTCCTCACGATTTTGTCTAGTGCAGAGCTGCCACATGAATTTCCTAATTGGGAAATTGTATGACTGTGCAGGTGTACTTCTTCCTAATAAAGTGGACAGAAACAGAATTTGTGGAATGATATGTTTTAGTTATTTCTTGTTTTGAAACAGCAGCTGTGTTGTTTCATATCAGCTGCATGTTGATTTATTCCCCCAGAAAAGACAAGATCTCTTAGTGCTCTGTGACATCTTGGGGATATTTACATAAAAGCCTAATAAAGGTTGAGTAGCACTGTAATAAACTCAGAGAGAAAGCTCTACATCTTCTCCTGCTCCAATTCTTTGAGGAAACTGGTGCTTGAAGAGCTCTGTTCATCCGTCGACGTCAGTATTCCATACTGCCACATTTCCTGGAAACGTGTAGCGAGAAAAAAGACACCAGTTCACAGGAAGGGGAAAGAGTGTCAACAGGATGTCCCGAGGAACAGATGGACCCTAGACAACAACCCCCCCTACACACACCCCAACACTCAGACACACACCCACACTTACAGGACATCAGCACATGCTCATGCTGCCTGTCAATTATGACGCTAGAATTTCAGATAATCCTCTTGCTCTATATAGTAATTGTTTGATATATTTGTACTGTGTTAATAATAGTAAGCTCTTTTGTTAGTATGGAGTATGTTTCGAGCCTGGGTGTGTGCATGTGCCTGAATCATACTCTCAGACGAGCTTAACGTGCTTCAGGGATGAATGTACCTCGAGCCGTCTGACTGGTTTGAAAAGTTTTGTTTCTGCTCAATCAAATGTCAGACCCCAGCGGTGTGATGTGGCTTAGACCACGCCCACACTATACCATTTAAATCATTTACACATACATGATCATGGTTTAGGTGTGAAGGATCAGCATCTATCTTTCCCTGATCTTCAGGCGAATGTTAGCCTTCTAGAAAACGAAGCATTACTGGGATTCTTTTAAAGACACATGAATTTGGCACAGCTAAATCCCGAAGGCAGGATGTGTAGAGACTTGGGTGTTAAGACAGCCAGTTAAGCGAGGTGATTGTAATGAAGCCTGAAGTATAAATAACCCACAGAGATATTTGATTTGTTGATAGTAGTCCTGGTCCTGCAGGACACGAGTCTAAATACACACCCACTGCAGTCTGGGAATACCACTGAGATTTTATGCTCTGTGAGTTTTGTAAATTTCCTGTGTTTCTTTCTGCCAGCTCTTTTGTGTGCTTGGGTTAGTTCTGGTAATGAGCCATGTCTTGCCATATTCTACCTTGGTCTCATCTTCTTGTCTGTTTCCTACGAGCTCAAGATGACGTCTGATGCTCTGCCACCCTCTAGTGGCCCATCTGTGAATTACTGACACCAAAGAGCTGAATTTTATGCTAATCTTTTAGCAGTGGTGCTAAAAACATTACATTGCAGCTATTTACACACAGATAAAAAAAAAAAAAAACGTGTTATTGAAATTAAAGTCTACAGTAAAACACACTGAAAACTGTGTGAATCCATGTAAAGGGGTAGAATACAGTTTTATCAGTTGAAGCATTGTGGAAGCATTTTCATGGCTTTATTCCTAAACTGATTTAGAGATTAAATAGGCTTTATTTACACGTACACAAGACAAGTATGTTATAGATAAATTCGTGTCATCACTCGTCCCAGGTTCGGTTAGAGCACAAGTTCAGTCATGATACAGATCCACTAAAGCAGAGTGTCTTATTTAACACTGGCAGCTTGATTGCTGGGATTTAACCTCATAAGCATCTGATCAGCAGGACAGAATCATCACCACTGTACCACCACAGCCTTACTGCTTCACTTGCATTCACTTGCTTATTCATGTAATTAACCAGTCAAGTCCAGAGTCAAGAAGCTTTTTCATTTCAGGCATATATAGCTGGCACAGTACACAGTGAAATAAGACGTTACTCCAGGACCCTGGTGCCACATTGAAACAAGACAGCTAAAGATCCTAAGTCTACGTGATAGTTTGTTGAATCATATTGAGTGTCCAATTTCAGTGAGTCTGTGCTGACTGTAGCCTCATATTACAGGTTGAGTGAGTGATTGAATGAATGAATTATTGACTGAATGAATAAATGAGTGAATCATTGAGTGAATGAGTGAATCAAGTGAATTATTGAGTGAGTGAGTGAATGAATGAGTGAATCATTGAGTGAATAAGTGAATCAAGTGAATTGTTGACTAAATGAATCATTGAGTGAATCAAGTGAATTGTTGATTGAGTGAATCATTGAGTGAATAAGTGAATGAGTGAATCAAGTGAATCATTGACTAAATGAATCATCGAGTGAATCATTGAATGACTCAAGTGAATTGTTCTTTGAGTGAATCATTGACTAACTGAGTCATTGAGTGAATGAATCATTGAGTAAATAAGTGAATCATTGAGTGAATGAATGAATGAGTGAATCATTAAGTGAATCAAGTGAATCATTGTCTAAAAGAATCATCAAGTGTAAATGAGTGAATCAAGGGAATCATTGACTAAATGAATCATTGAGTGAATGAATGAATTAGTGAATCATTGAGTGAATAAGTGAATCAAGTGAGTGACTAACTAGATGAATCATTAAGTAAGTGATTGAATGAGTGAATCATTGAGTGAATGAGACAGTGAATGTTACTTCACCTACTTTCTCTCTCTCTCTCTCTCTCTCTCTCTCTCTCTCTCTCTCTCTCTCATCCCCAAACAGTCCATTAAACAGTAATTATTCATGATTGTGGCTTTGAGGTTGAAACAGATTTAGGTGGATTGAGAAGGCTGTAAGTAACTATGCATTGTCTCAGTTTAGAGGATGGATTTCTGTCCATGTGTTTTCGCTATATTTGAGGCAGTGGTAGTTGTGGTTTCATTTTAAAGAACCAGAGGTTGGGACCTTGAGCAGAACCCTTGAACGTGCCGTGTGTGAAACTGGTCAGAATTCTAAAAACACTCACTGACTCTCAGAAATACGTCAGAATAAAATGAGTCATTGACTTGTAAAACAAAGGCTGTCTTTAGATTTTTATTGTTCTCACTGAACCACATGCACACAGACGGCCTCAAAGCTAGACTGATTATGGGAAGGACATAAACCCAGCTCAGTGAAGTGGCATGTTGGGGTGTCTGGGGAAAGGTTATTAGAGCTAGGAATTATGGTGTGGAGGAGAAATGGGAATTCTGTAAGGAATCTTTGAACTAAGGTTTCCATTTTCTGTTTGCTTCATGGATGTACTGTACTTGTGTTTTTGACTGTGCAGATATCTGAATACTTACCTCACTTAGAGAACCTGAACCTGAAGCATGAAGACATTTTTACATTTATTTTAATTACCTTAGAAAAAGTGCCTTAATGCCACAATTTATTGTGATAATGATATCATATCTCTCAGCCCTGCCATCTGTCAGTGAGTTTAAACATAATGACTTCTGTTCATGTAGCCATTTCTGTCTGACCTCAGGCTATCTCTTAATGCCTGATCAATATGAAATTGGTCTTCCACACGAGACTTTGTTCTTCCTGCCATTGGAAGTCGATGTTATTGTTCCTTATTGTAAACCACAGCTGTCTGATGGAGTGATTTTTCCAGAAATAACTAAGAAAAAAAAAAATATATATAGATATAGATATATAAGTCTATGTAACACATCAGACTATGTGAAAGTAAGTCATTCAGTGAGCTTGTTGAATCTTAGTGGATGTTGAGGGGTTCTTCACTGAAGAGGTGAATCTTCACTGATCAATAATGATGTATTGATCATATATTTGAGTATACGATATCAGTCATTTAGTGTAACTCTGTCTGCCTGCTGTATGTTTTATTTAATGCCAGTGCAACCTTGTCGATATGCTGTTATAAATGGTTTATGAGGAGTGTGTGTGTGTGTGTACTTGTTGTGTATGTATATTTATTGCATATGTGCGGTATGTATATGGTGTGTGTTTAAATGACAGGCATGCGATGTTCCTCTTTCGTGCTACCCAGACCTTCTCTTCTTTCTTCACATCTTCCCGCCATCTCTAGCTCTTCTTCTCTTCCCCTCCCTGAGGCCTTGGACTGGGCAGGTGGAAACTAAAGCTGGAATGCTATGGAATGCACTCAGTACCGCTCATCATGCACATGCATGACCTACAGATCATGTCCCACTACTCACAAGGCAAACTGTTATAGAAGAAGCGTGAGATAAGTCAGGACACTGACAGGAATAGAGAGCAAGACATGTAGATCCTGAGTGAGCCTTCTGTGGACTGGGGAGTATTTTACACCATTTGAGGTGAAGGCTAAGCTCCGAGTTGCTAAGGAGGGGCAGGTCAGAGGTCAAGCGGAGTGTTTTACATGTGTGAGTTAGTTCAGGAGGATTTTCGATTCATTCGACTCACTTATGTGAAAGTTTTAACCTGATTTTCAAAATGCTCTGTGAATTTGTCCATTTATCTCCTGTACCACTTATCCTATGCAAGGTCACAGCGAACCTGGAGCCTATCCCATGAGACAAAGGGCACAAGGCGGGGGACACCCTGGACATGATACAAACCCATCACTGGACACAATCACACCCTCACTCATACCTAAAACACTACTGAAAATTTAGAAATGCCAACAGCCTATAACACATGTCTGGCCAAAGATATCCCACATGCAAAGTGGAGGGAGGAAAATGAAAATGTTTTCACAGAGAGAACACACAAACGCCACGTATACAGGGTAGAGGCGGGACCCGAACCCCCAGCCACCAAGACACAAGGCAAACATGCTAACCACTAAGCCAACTTTTAGTAGAATGCTTCCATAAGCACAAAGTCCATTCCTTCTTTATTAGGTTCTGACAGGTGCAAAGGCCACACCCCTTTTAACTGGTGTGACATGCACAGGGTCACAATGTCTTTGTGTTTAGAATTCCACCCCTTATTTGCTGGAAGAAACGGGCCAAAAGGGACTGGGGAATTAAAATATGTGTAATGAAATGACTTCTGTCAAACAGTTAATGCTGAGATATACTATTTTGCCAAAAGTTTTGGGACATCTGGACATGATTGTAATATGGAGCTGGCCCGCCCTTTGTAGCTATAACAGCTTCAAATGTTCTGGGAAGTCTTTCCACAAGGTTTAGGAGTGTGTTTATGGGAATCTTTGACCATTTCTATAGAAGTGTACTGAAGCATTACGATTTCCTGTCACTGGAACTAAGGGGTCAATCCCAACCCCTGAAAAACAACACCTGAATTGAATGATTTGGAGGGGTATCCCAAAACTTTTGGCAATATAGTGCATGTGAACTGATTCAAACTGCTGACTCTTTCCACACCTCTTCTTTTTCCTTATGTTGTTTACTCAGTATTTTGGGAAAGTGTCACTTTTCTCTGCATTCTATAAACCCTTGAATTTAGTGACTGACCACACAAAACTGAACAAACACTTCAAATACACACTTCACACATGGCATCCCTGAACTACACACAAATCTCACACTCTGTTTCCTCACATATTATAATGTCTACACTCCACACACTTTTGCAACCTATTTAACACGCCAGTTTTCCATGAGCACAAACACATGAGCAAATAAATCTAACTTGTAAAGTGTCGGGTCAGAAAGGTCGGTCAGAAAACTATTCCCTCAAGCCGTCTTCTCACTCTTCGTAAAGCTTTAATTAAAGTAGCAGCCCAGAGCTGATGTGTGTGTGTGTGTCGGAGCGCTGTGGGAGCAGCTGGCCTCAGGACTTCTTCCTGCATCACTGAAATTTCAGAATGTTTGTGATTTTGTTCTCAGTGATGAAGTTACAGGCTGAAAATATATTGAAGTTTATGTGATCAGTGTGATATGTGTTCAGTGTCTGATAGATAGGTGTCTGCTTTGACAATTAACAATATTGACAATTTGACAACTTTGACAATTAAAAATTAAGAACACATTTGTATGATTGTCATTGTATCCATGTACTTTGCAATTATATTTTATGGCTTTGGCAATAAAATCCATAACATTAGCTATGGTTTATTACTAAAATTTAGATATTTGCCCCAAAGTCTTCTGAATACCAGTTGCTTGATGCTATTTATTTGTTTATTTATTTATATATTTTTATTTAAATAACATTTATTTATTTTTTTAATAAACATTTTTATTTATTTAATAAAAAAAAGTATTTATTTATTTATTTATTAGTGTAGTTTGTGTAGGGTGGTATGTTTTTGCTTAGTTTAGTTTGTTTACTTGCTTGTTTGTTTGGTTTGTTTGTTTGTTGCTAGGGCTTTTGACCACCACGTTTTTTTTGCTCCAGCCTGTTAGCGGCTGCATTTTTCATTTGGTTTTAGGGCAAACTATAAACACAGACATGATTATGTTTGCATTTGCAGCAAGGCATCCGTTTAACAAAACTCAAAATAGTTCGCATTTGTGATCTGAAGGGTTGCATTTATTTCAAATTTGCATTGCATTTATCTCAACTATTTTCTAGGTATTTTTACCCTACAAGGGGCAGCACAGTGGCACAGGGTGGTAGCATCACTGCCTCACAGCTCCTGGGTTCAGTGCTGAGCTTGATGTGTGTTCACATGTTCTCTCTGTGTTTGTGTAGAGTTGTGTCCAGGTACTATGTTTCATTCCGCTGTCGATAGATGGATTGTTAAATTGCCCCTAGGTGTGTATGATAAGGACTGAAAGTAAGTTGTCCTAGCCACATAAAATGCATCGTGTGCAACCTAATGCAAACAGACAATACAAAACAGTACAGGACAGATACACGGAATACACAAAATAGCGCCGACCAGTATACACTACATTGTTCTGGGACACCCCTCTAAATTATTGAGTTCAGGTGTTCTTTTTCAGGAGCTGGGCTTGGCCCCTTAGTTCCAGTGAAAGGAACTCTTAATGCTTCAGCATACCAAGACATTTTGGACAATTTCATCGTCCCATCTTTGTGGGAACAGTTTGGGGATGACCCCTTCCTGTTCCAACATGACTGCACACCAGTGCACAAAGCAAGGTCCATAAAGACATGGATGAGCGAGTTTGGTGTGGAGGAACTTCACAGAGTCCTGACCTCAACCCGATAGAACACCTTTGGGATGAGCCTGCAAGCTAGGCCTTCTCATACAACATGAGTGCCTGACCTCACAAATGTGCTTTTTGAGGAATAAACACAATTCTAAAGCCTTCCCAGAAGAGTTGAAGCTGTTATAGCTGCAAAGGCAGTACCAACTCCATATTACCTTCATGTGCATGTAAAGGCAGACGTCCCAAAACTTTTGCCAATATAGTGTACATTCTGTGTAATACGTTATGCCGTGCAATGTCCAAAAATATTAGGAATATAAACAAGGAGGGTTCTTGTAAACATATACACTTCTGTATAGCAGCAATTGGTGGCAGTTTGAAATGTGTGCAAAAACAGCAACAGCAGCAAATGAGTAAATGTTTCTATCTTTGCTCGAGGTGTTACCTGTGTAAACTACACAGTATCAGATACTGAATAGGATCGGTTGTTTAGTCTGAATGTATTACACACAGTATACGATCTTGTATTTGGTAAACCTTAGGAAAGTTAGGAAAAACCACCTGATTTAGATTCTGCTGCTGATATGAACAAAAGATCACAACTGTGGAAAAAATCTATCTATCTATCTATCTATCTATCTATCTATCTATCTATCTATCTATCTATCTATCTATCTATCTATCTATCTATCTATCTATCTATCTATCTACTTTATTAACTCCACTCCCACACCATTTTATTGATTAACCATGATAATACGTCGACACCAGCACCTGCCTTCAGTATAACCATAGCTTTGTTTTAGCTTTATTCAGTGTTAGTATATTGTAATAGGTTTAATGTTTAAATAAAGCTATTTATTGTGATGAGGTGAGTTATGACTCTTCATCTATCTCTCACCTCTCATCTCAGCAGTGGGCTCTTGATTCTGGTGAATTATTAACAGCGTGTGAGGATGTGAACGGCCTTTGGTTGCACTGCTCAGGACAAAGGTTTGCCGTCGGGTTTGTTTGTGTATAATGGAGGGTGTGTATATTTATGAAGAGATTTTATGGATATGGATGAGATAATGTTCCTGTACAGTTTGGCTGTCTGAGTCAGAGGTCAGTAAAGAGGGGAAGCATTTAAAGTGTTTAATGATTAAACGGACAGCACCGTGTCCTGCACTGATTCTGTTTGCGGTGCACAAACAGCACAGTATGTACTGGAGCGTCAGCTGATCTGCTGCTTCAGACCAGTGTTTACTGGGTTGTAGATCTGAACAGCTCAAACGTTCTTCTTTCACTTGGAATCCTTATGAATCCTGGAGCATAATTTTCACGCATTAAAATCAGGACCCTCAGATTACTTGAGTTGATCTATTCTTATTTTATTTGCTTGAAAAGGAAGTATTTATATTCCGATTAATTGACATATTAACAAGAGGTAGCGCTTCATATTGTCTTTATAACACAAACCGTAAAAGATGGAAACTATGAAGGTTTTTGCAAGGAACTAGAAGTAAAACAATGATTTTATCTAGAAATGAAAATGATCCAATACCTATGAGGAGTGTCGGTCTCATCGCTCTAAAAACTGGTCGGTCTCAAATCCAAGAAAAAACAAAAAAATAGCAAAGCAAGAGTAGATTTGGATTTTTTTTTTAATAGACCGTTTAATTTTAACATTAAAAAGACTTGACTTTATTTTTTATATTTATAATTTATGCTTTTAGGTTTATAATTTATTCTTCCTTTTTTTAAAATAAACTCCACCAACACAAAATTTAAGCCAGTTTGTTTACTATGTATGGTTATAATATTTTATCTATCTATCTATCTATCTATCTATCTATCTATCTAGCAGAAAGGAGTCCAATAAATTATTGCTAGAAGTTAACTATTTATGCATAATAATACTTGGGAAAAAAAAATACTTCCAATAATTTGAAAATTGATGGAAATTGTAAAATGCATTCTAAAATACAAAGGGACACAAAGATCATTAAGTCTTTCAATGCACAGAATTTAGGCAACTGAACATATATAAAGGATTTGTCCTTTAAATATTGTAAATATTGGAATATCGACACAATGAAACTCAGTTTCCACACAGATGCACACGTGGTCTTTCAAAAGCGTGGTCCTTCTGTTAAAGCTTTTCTACACTCTTGGCATGTATGGCATGGAGAGATGTCAAGTCTGGAATAGAGTGAAATGTTGCTGTAGTGAATCTCTGAACCAGACCTCTCACCTCTCACAGCAGGGGGTGTGTGTGTGTATGTATGTGTGTGTGTGTGTGTGTGTAGAGAACTTTGCACCTGTTTTTGTGTTCATGTTTCAGCCTGTGCAGGCGTGGGGGTAATATAATTTCTATTTCAGACCAGGTTTGTCTAACAGACAGATCTCTTCAATCTGAGTCTGCTGTGTGTGTGTGTGTGTGTGTGTTGTGTATTATGCGCTTGACTGCAGACTGTAACTGGGCGGTCCTTCACCAGTATTGTGCTTCTCAGCCCAGGCAGCTCTGCTTGTGGCCACACACCTGGGCGTAGAGGAGGAAGTAGGAAGCAGAGCCTGGAGGAGGAGGTGTTAGGAAGCCGTTGCCATGCCACTGACTGGGAGGAGCAAAGATCAGAGAGGTGGAGATCAGAGAGTAAATAGGCAGCCAGTAGTTAGGGGGTTGGCATTCAGGTCATATTTCAGTAGCACTCCTTCTGTTTGTAATCCAAACCTCACAATCAGCCAGCATGTTCTCACAGAGGAACGGTCACTAGCCTCAGGCGGAACTCTGAGCTATATCCAACACAGCAAAGGTCTGTTCCAAACAAGTGGTCGTGTTTGCGTATGTCTCAGCAGCAGGTGAGAACAAACACTCAGATTGAGAAGTCTGGACAAGCGTTTCCGGTGAGCGAAGTGCTCTGAAGCCCTCTGAGCTGTCAACCACGGCTCACTGCAAACACAGTGACCACCGGATTTAAAAAAAAAAAAAAAAAAACAGGACGAGGATAAAGGAAGTAAGCTGAAGCTTTATTCATCCACCCGCTGCTGAGTGACGACTTCATTCAGGTGATACCCAGGTTGACTCATGGAACGACAAGACAAGCAGGAGGACTTTGAACCTGATGTTTGAGGACAGCTGACAGCTTGTAAAAGCCGACTGATCACCAGACACGTTCAGGATCTTTTATTTCAAATCCCTTTTCCTTTAACTTTGGTCAGCTAAACTTTCTTCTAGGGACTACACCCAAATCCAGGCTGAGCTGTGTGGTTTGGCTGTGTTGGGATTCCTTTTTTTCCACTCGGAGTAGAGTAAAGAGGTCGGTGTCAGTGGGGAAGACCAGCCTGCTATTCCTCTTTTTCCATTATGCCGCTTCGGATAATTACACCTTCTGGGATTTACCCTTTGTGCCGGGATCTCTGAGATGAATCCTAGGATAAAGGTAATGGATAGAAGACATCAGTCTCTAAGAACAGTATCTGTGTTTTATCAATGACTGAGGCAAAATGCACAAGTGAAGTGTCTTGGATTATTGCACAGCTCTTCAGGATCTGAATATCTGAGAAAGACCTCGGTGTGATTTACACCTCGGGATCTAAAAGCCTGCAAAGTGCTCCAGATTTCTCTTTCAAGATTGACCATGCAGCTGTGAGGTCAGGTGGCCTTCTGTCCATTTCAGGTCTTGACCCTGCTCAATCCTACTTCCATCTCTCTCCCCCTTTTCTTTTTCTTGTGGAGCATGCGGAAGGAGAAGCACTCAGGCTCTTTGCGCAAGGAGAAGAAGGAAAAGACCGCCACAGTCACTCGCGCCCTCAGCTGGCTAAGCGGATCCACCCTTTCACGCCAAACCCGCAAACTGTTCCGCAGCCACAATGACCTGAACACAATCTCACGCACAGAACACCGAGACCAAGAGAAGGACGATGATGATGATTGGGTGTATGAGCCCCAACACTACATTGGTGAGGGGATGATTGTGTGTGTGTGTGTGTGTGTGTGTGTGTGTATTCATTCAGCTATTCATTCAGAGTTTTTGTGCTTAGTTGTGTCAGGTGTTCTTGCACTTGTTCCTGGATGCTGCTATAAGGATATGTTTTTCTAACACACACACACAGTTTTCTAATAGCAAATTTACCATATCTTCTAATCCCAAAGCTCTTCCACAGATCTAAAGGTCGATATTTTCTGTGTCGATGCCCTCATGTAGAGGCCAGAATGCTGCAGGGAATTTGCATCAGAATGGAAATGAGACTGCACTGCCTTATCCTGACACATTCACAAAACCCCTGCGCATGATGGGTAAAATGAAAAGTAAAGAATGAATGCACTGTTCATGGATTCTGCCTGTCTGTCAGTGAAATGTGCCATACTGAAACCACAAGCCAGTTTCCTCCTGTGTTCTCTTGTCTTGGTTTATACACACAGCAGCTTTATACGTGTGTGTGTGTGTGAGTGAGTGTGTTGTAAACTCCTCCATTGTGTCTGCAGTTACTGTCAGAGCAGGAAGTAACAGAGTGAGATGTTTACATGTGAGGGGAGAATCGGATCACTGTCCTGACTTTATGACAGGTTTTTTATTGTATGTAAGTCGTTGACACTAGTCTCTTATCTGCCCGGAGGTGGTGGTGGGGTGGTGGTGGTGATCGGGGGGTGTTGCTGGTCACAGAGCATCAGGATGAGTGTGCGGAAATGGGAGATGTCACCAACTGGTGGCGATGCGAGTGTAAAAGTGCATGCCAATGAGGGGAAGCTTTACTCCATGCCCAGGCTGTAGCTACTTTCATACACACAGCTGCAGGAGCAGAATTTGGGAAACACACCCTGCATCCAAATCTACTGCATTTTGTATTCATGAGCTGTGAGAAATTCTTCCTAAGGTAAGCAGGTTTAGATTTAGATATTGATAAGTGTTAGCCTTGAAATGAAAGGAGTTTGACTTCAATTTGTGTGTGTGTGTGTGTGAAATATGGGAGACTGTAAAGTATAAAATGGAGTGTATGTCATTT
The DNA here is from genome assembly GCF_019097595.1 of Hemibagrus wyckioides. NCBI lineage: Eukaryota > Metazoa > Chordata > Actinopteri > Siluriformes > Bagridae > Hemibagrus > Hemibagrus wyckioides. The sequence continues at coordinate 10,580,271 of NC_080734.1, read as the reverse complement.
CTAAGGTCTGATTGTAACTGGATCTCTGTTATAGATGGAAAGAACAGCACTGGGCTCATTGAGTCCCTCCATACACATTATCCTGAATAATTGGGACACATTGTTTGGCCTTATAAAATAAATCCTCTTTGTCATCTTTGAATGCGAGCAAATATTCCTGTTTTATTCCTAACCACTGCTTTGTTTGTGTGTGTGTGTGTGTGTGTGTGTGTGTGTGTATTGTTTTGCAGTACAGCAGTAACTCTACTCTGTCTGTAATAAGAGCTGGTGTCAGGCCCGTGTTGAGGCTGTGACCCGTTTGTGTGCATTTGGAGTTAATATTAGTGCTCTCTTATTTATGGCTGCAGCCTCTGACACCTCACCTCTCACCTTCACACGTTTCCCACCACAGATTACTACTCGTTTATATCATTCGAGAACTTTAGGTGCTATATTTAAATGACTGTTAAAGATGTAGGTTTTAGGAAGCAATAAATCACTTACTATAAGTGCGTCCATCTTTCAAACTTTTCTTCCTACCCAGTCCGCCACGTGTTCCACCGATCGCAAATCCGACTCATTTTATTTTAGCTCCAGCATTTTTTCTGAGCCTTGCAGTCCATGCTTATTACACAATTATATGTTTGATTGAACTAGACAGGCACAACGAATACGACCAAGTGTGTGTGTTTTTTTTTCTCCTGATGTATTTACAACCAGAGTACTGAGAAAAAAATGCATATGGACAAAAAGCCTGTTTTTTTGTAGAATAAACTCAAGAAAATGTCAGCACGTGTTAAAAGTCTTACCTAGGATAAGACAAAAATTTGTTTCTTGATCTCCTGCCATGTTTGCCGTGTCATGACAAAATCATCATCCTGTCTCGTGTTTCTTTTGGAACACCTCAGATCAGTTACTTGATATTGGTGACGATTGACAAAAACGCTCTGTATGAGCAAGGCTTCTGTGGTGTGGTTCCTTTGCGGGTTTGTAAATGTTGCATGTTTCTCTTAGTTCATTAAGTTCCTTGGGAACTAACAACTGATTAGCAAAATAATGATGTAGCATACTATAAAAAGGATCATGTTAGAAAAAGTATGTATTTCATTAAATATAAATAGGAAGGTTTTCCTCTTATAGCACATATAGAGAACATAGCAGAACCCAGCTGCACACCTGAGGCAGGAAATATTCCTCTGAAATCCTATACATTTAGGAAAAACATACAACATTCTACTACTCATAACTGCTCATAGTAGTGATTTAGGCTGTGTATTTATACGATTGGCACTAACACACACAGGCCTGGTTAAAGTGCCCTAAATGTGGCTCCAGCCCTCTTTTTAAATAGAGCCTGTAATTATGGGTTGTCAGACCCTTGTAGTAGACCCATAATTTCAGAAGTCCGGTCGCTGTGTGACAGGATGTTTTTGACGGCAGTCATGGAAGTGTGCTACTCTGTGCCGATTTCGATCCTCTGTGTCGCTGTCAGGTTTGGGTGGCAATGCCAGTCCTTGTGTTAAGAATGTTTTTTGACAGTGTAACAGTTTCGGGTGATCTTTTCTGACAGTGAAGAATTTGCATGAAAGTCATAAGATAAGTGTAGTCTTGTGGCTGGTTTGTGTGACAGTGCTTATTTTTCCTGGCAGTGCTAACATTGTATGGGCTTTGTTCTAATTAATGAGGCAGCGCAGGACTTGTGTAGAAATGCTAATTTTCTGGGGCATTGCTGATCCTCACTAGCAGTTCTCACTCTCATTAGTACGGATCCTCTGAGGCTGTACTGTTTTTGTGGCAATATTTAACCTCTGTTGCAGTTCTGATCCTCCAAAGCAGTAATGGTTCATTGTGGCAATGCTGATCCTTTGTGTCAGTACTGATCCACCGTGACAGTGCTGATCCTTTGTGTCAGTACTGATCCACCGTGACAGTGCTGATCCTTTGTGTCAGTACTGGTTCACTGTGACAGTGCTGATCCCTGGTGTCAGTGCTGATCCTCCGAGGTAGTGCTGATCCTCTATGGTATTGCTGATCCTCTGTGTCAGTGTTGATCCTCTATGGCATTGCTGATCCTCTGTGGTAGTGCTGATCCTCTATGTCAGTGCTGATACTCTATGTCAGTGCTGATCCTTTGTGACAGTGCTGATCCTTTGTGACAGTGCTGATCCTTGGTGTCAGTGCTGATCCTCAGTGGCAGTGCTGATCTACTGTTAGTACTGGTCCACTGTGACAGTGCTGATCCTTGGTGTCAGTGCTGATCCTCTATGGCATTGCTGATTCTCTGTGTCAATGCTGATCCTCTGTGTCAGTGCTGATCCTCTGTGTCAATGCTGATTCTCTGTGTCAATGCTGATCCTCTGTGTCAGTGCTGATCCTCTATGGCATTGCTGATTCTCTGTGTCAATGCTGATCCTCTGTGTCAGTGCTGATCCTCTGTGTCAGTGCTGATCCTCTGTGTCAATGCTGATCCTCTGTGTCAATGCTGATCCTGTGTGTCAATGCTGATCCTCTGTGTCAGTGCTGATCCTCTGTGGTAGTGCTGATCCTCTATGGCATTGCTGATCTGCTGTGGTAATGCTGACCCTCTTTGTCAGTTGGTTGTCGATTGGAGGATTGGGGTTCAAGCACCAATGCTGCCAAGCTGCCACTGTTAGGCCCTTGAACAAGGCCCTTGAAGGAGACCCACACTTCTCTGGGGTGCTATATCATGGCTGACCCTGTTCTTTATCTCCAACTCTCCAAAGTTGGGATATACATAAAAGTATTTTACTGTGCTATAATGTATATGTGACAAATAAAGCCTTGTATTCTATTCTACCCAACAAAAATGGTAATAAAGGCCAGAAAATATTAGAAAGCTGTGAAATCTAAAGATATCTGCTCGGGTGGAGAATAGCTGATGTGTCTCTTTTTTTCTCTGATGTGAAATCGTGAGACAATCCATTGTTTAAACCAGCTACATGCTTTATTTTATCCAGCCATGGTTGTTCATATGTGAACATGCAAAGAAGATATGCTTATATGCAAATAGGGGTATTAACCTAGGGGTTTGATGAATGTACAGTGTGAAACGTGAGTACATAGGATTAATTGTTAACCCCGGGTAAAGTTTGAGCAGTGTGAAACACCAAACAAGATAACCCAGAGTTCTGCTTGCCCGGGCTTTATGATAACCCAGGGTTAACTATTTCAAGTGTGAAAAGCCTTAGTCTCATGCTAGACTTTAGAATGCATAGCTGTGTCTTATCACATCCATGTAGTTCATTCCTGGCTGTGTGCCAGATCTATAAGCGCATTATTACCTGTTTCCCAGCACAATGAGACATCATAGTATTGTGTAATGTAGTGGAGAGGCATCTCAGGATACATCTCTGAGTATATTTCAAAATTTAAGACAGGACATATCTGTCATCTGTAATGTCTGTCTTTGTTTGAGTTTGTTTTCATAGAGAATGTACCTGTTTACTCAGACACACTATTCATAACTTTTAGTACAATTGTTATTTATGAATGAATATTTAATTGAATTGTTTATGAATTTAGGAGAAACATGTGAAAGCTCAATGTTATTGCTGCATGACAGGTGTTTGAAATTGAGTCTAACTTAAAACTTAAGAATCTCTCTCTCTCTCTCTCTCTCTCTCTCTCATCCTGCTGGCTGATTACCATCTGGATCATTTTCAGGTAAGTTAATCTCTCTTTTTAAATCTACCCAATAATCTAAGATGTCCAGTTATAAGGCAATCTGACATCAGAATGCTTTCAGGGATTTTTGTGTAATTGTTTATCTTGACTAAAATACACTGAATGTGAGAACATTAGAACCCTGTAAACTATCTAAACTAAAAAAGACTAAATGGTTTTGTACTGAAACGGTACTGAAGTTTCTTTGTTTTCAAAACATGGCTCCACCGAGGTCAGCTGCGATAAGCTCCTCTCTGTGGCTTGCCTCTGCGTGCAGATACGTAATATCTGATTACAAATTGCAGGGTGTACCGTAAATCCACACTGTGCAGGTTACACGCATGCATACGGTATCTTTCCATTGTGAGACAAGCTGCAACAATCCAAAAGCATTTTCTACGTTGACATCATGTCCTACTGCTCTCGAGAACCATGTCAGCCTGAAGCCTTGTGCTTTCTCATAATATAAGGTTGCGGCAGGATTTCACAAAAACCTGTTGAGTATTATTCGTAATGTGTGACTCAAGTTAAAATTGCACATGCTGAAGAATGTTAGTCAGCGTCTAGTGTGCTGTAGTTCCTGTTCACTACTTTTATCGTGAATTTCTATCTCATCTGTGTGCATTCCTGTATCCAGCACCTGAGTTCCTTTCGGTTGGGTTTGAGTTGTTTGTTGTGTATTCATCATAATGATGTGCTTAACTTTTATTTGTCAGGACATAATCACAAATTATTAAATACTGACAGCACCTCCTCCACCAGGTTTGTTGATTATAGTGTATAAAGAGACGTTTATTTGTCATTTAAAGAAGAAGTCTGAGGTGTCAGAGCTTAAAAACCTTCAGAACGTTTTCCTCCATAGGCAAGTCTTTAGAACATAGGCAAGCTGCACTGCTGTGAATGGACACAAATGATCAAGTGTCATTCTTTAATTAAGCAATATATACTGACCAGGCACTAGCAGCAGATCGTTTAGGTCCTGTAAGTTGTGATGTGGGGCCTGCAAGGGCCTCACCTCACAACTTACAGAACTTAAAGGATACTTACAGGACTTAAAAGATACTTTTGATTGATACTGACCACTGCAGACCGGGAACACTCCAATAGAGCTGCAGTTTTGGAGATGCTCTGATCCAGTCGTCTAGACATCACAATTTGGCCCTTGTCAAACTCCCACAAATCCTTACGCTTGTCCATTTTTCCTGCTTCTAACACATCGACTTTGAGGACAAAATGTTCACTTGCTGCCTAATATATCCCACCCACTAACAGGTGCCATGATGAGGAGATCATCAGTGTTATTCACTTCACCTGTCAGTGCTCATAATGTTATAGCTGATCTGTGTAGGTTATCCTTAAAAATTGCAGAGCTATAAGAGGAATAAAACACTGTAGGTTGTTATTGGAAAGTAATCAACATAACAGCATTGTGTCAATCCATTTAGTTGAAATGTACAAATATACAAATGTACTTAAAATGGCTGTAATTAGTTTTAACATTACTTCTCAGATTTTGTGTAGCTTCATTTTTCCTTTGTCCTTTTTTTCTTGGATTAGTCATGTTTTATTTTTTCGTCTCTGTCAGCAAGTTTCGGTCATTCTCTGTCCAGGTTATTTAATCGTCTCACTGGAAATCAATGAGCATTATAGGTTCAGTACTGACGCTCCGTTGCTCACTGTGTTATTGCTGATTTCACTCATTTCTACTCTTCTTCTGCCTTCACTGACTGAGCATGAGCTCTGGTTATTGTGAAATGACTGACTTACATCTGAGTCATATATTTAACTGTCTGGGAAAACCTGTTAGATGTCTGTGGGGGTCTGAATTCTGGCAAGCAGTCCAAAGGATGAAAAACTGAATTTGGTCCAATGCTTTATGTTTTTTTTCCCCTCGAAACGACAAGGAAATGATTTTATTTCCCATGTAAAATAGTTGGGTAATGAGACGAACAAATGCACTGTCTAAACATGTCTGAAACTAAGTTTGCAGATTAAATGTCAGGCTATGAGAGTGTATATGTGCTGTGATGAATCAGCCCAGTTCATTCATAATGTGTATTCATTGTGTATTGTAACACAATGGAGTCTTTAAATAGTTAAGATGCCTCTAAAAGACAAACATATTTCAGTTTGTAGTTTTAACAATAGTATTTAGTAGAATATGACACATGTCAGCTGGTACATGACCTCAGATGATGAAGATGTCTGATAATATGGGTCTGAATGTTATTCAATGGCCAGCAGTTATTGTAGAAGCCACTGGCTGTGTTTGGATGTGTGTATTTGTGTGGTGTTGTATCCTGCTGTTGTTTGGCAGAGACTAACTTTTATTCTGTTCTGAATCTGCTGACTGGCTTGAACATCCTCAGAGCAACACATTTTATTGTGTGTGTGTGTGTGTGTAATAGTACAGTTATTGACAATAGGGACATCCAAAATGAAATTAAATTGATAAAAGGGTAATAATGTAATTGCTGGTCTAGGAGGAATGAGAACGGAGGCTGTGCCAAGAGTTTCTGTGGTTCCTGAGCTGGCAAAATGCCATGGAGTGTGTGTGTGTGTGTTAGAGAGAGAGAGAGAGAGAGAGAGAGTGTGAGTGAGAGGAGAGGGAGAGATATCTGGGGGGAGTGTCTTTTGGAAGGAAGAGCGAACAGAAACAGTGAGAAGAATGTGTGACTGTGTGTGTATCTGTGTGTGTGTGTGTGTGTGTGTGTGTGTGGTTGAGATGTGATATGTCCCCAATGTCAGCAAAGAGCAAGAGCCATGTCCTGCATGAAAGGTAAGTCCGTAGATGTGTTTCAGTCATATGCATTTTTTACTCTTTGTGTGAGTAGTCGTGTTCAGCAAGATGTAGAGATGTTGGTACCTGAATGATGATGCACAACTGCCAGGGAGATGAAATGTGTTCTGTATCTGTGTTTCCATGTAGTCTATGTAGCAGAAGGGGCGGAGTCATAAGTCACAGAAGTCATATAGCAAAGAATGAAAACTTTAGATGTCAGATAGATAGATAGATAGATAGATAGATAGATAGATAGATAGATAGATAGATAGATAGATACTTTATCATGTAATTGATCCATGGTTTAGATGCAGTTCTTCATAATTTGTTATAATGAGCACCTCCCCCAAGAATCAGTCCTGAGTGAGGTCTGAAATATTTGTGTGTGTGTGTGTGCATTGTAGAAAATGTGGTTTGACATGCTGTTCCCTGTATTTGCGATGCAAAGCATAAGCATGCATGCTGAAGCAAAAACCTTTTGTTCTGAATTTTTGGAATTCTCTAATAGTTCATATAATACATATTGCATTCCTTTTTTTTAAAACAAAAAACCTGGGTTATGCTTGCTGGCATGTGTGTGAGTGTGTGTGTGTGTGTGTGTGTGTGTCAGCTGTTGACAGTTGTTGCACATGTGGTGTTGTGTTTCTGCACAGCTGTTCATGTAGCAGCTCAGTATTCCTTGGTGCTCTGTCTGACTCTGTGTGTTTATCTGGACAGTGAAGCTGTTTAAAGAAATCATTTAGTGAGGAGAAACGACACGTTAAGACTCTGGAACGCTTAATGGTATTGTTGATCTTAGGGTTTTGCTGAGACCTCACACTCAGCCATTGAAGAGTAGAAGGAAGAAGTACATTAAATGTTTTTACTACAAATACTTTCTTTAATCATAGAACCACGACTCAGTGTGTTTTCACACAACAGAAGAAGACTTAGTCATCCCAAAACTTCCTCTGACTCATGCTGGTGACTGAATATCTGATCTCGAGTCATGGATAGAATTTTTGTGTCAGTCATGCCTGAAATGAAGTTTTCCTCTGAAGCAGATGTTCTGACTTGATCCACACTGACTCAAATCAGGTGAACATATAATAATGATTTAGCATGGAATATGAGCGAACCCATCATATCATGACTGCTCTATGAATGATCTTGTTGAACTTGCTCTGCAACCTTAATGCAGAACTACTGCTCCTGTGGATGATCTGAAGTGGATACTCTAAAGATATCCACTTCCCAAAAAACAGCAGTTTCTGACCAATAATCATCCTTGCTTGAGTGGTTTATTTTACCTATATGTTGTACACTGGTACATAAAAAACTGATGCTTTAATCTTAAAGGCTATTCCTAGGACTCGGATTTAAAATACACTACCGCTCAAAAGTTTAAGATCACTCAAAAATCTTATTGTTTTCCAAGGAAACACACAGGAAATTAGTCTGAATAGAAAATATAGCAAAAGAACAGGACATGCTGACATGTCAGAGTTAGAAATAATGATTTTGATGTAAATGATGAATGTTTTCTTCAAACTTTGCAGCAGTTACAGCCTGGGCATTCTAGCTGTCAATTTTTCAAGATAATCTAATGAGATTTCACCCCATGCTTTCTGGAGCATCTCCCACAAGATGGATTGAGTCTTCCTCCATAGCTGAAAAGACTTAAATAATCTCAATATCTAGATGCTTTGATTAATATCTCAATAGAAAAGATGCTTAACTCTGGTTCGTCTCCTGGTGCGTCATCTTAAGGATTCTCATTATGCTCATTATGGATCTAAATCTACATCTAGATGTCTGGAAGTCTGCTTTGTGACAATGTCTGTTGTTGAAAGCACTATAGAAATATAACTGAATTGAATTGAATTTGTTGCAGTAGTTTTTTTTGCATAATAGTTAAATGTCTTTATATGTTGTTGGAGATGTGGTAGCTTAGTGCTTAAAGTGTTGGACTACTGATTGGAAGGTGGTGAGCCTGAATCCCAGGTCCATCAAGTGGCTACTGCTAAGGCTCTTAAAGCTTAGTTGCTCAGTTGTATAAAATGCAAGTTGCTCTGGATAAGGGCGTCTGCCAAATACTGTAAATGGTGTCAGGGTGTTTATAGTGCTGATGCTGTGAAGGTGAGAGAGAGAGAGATGCATGTTTCTTCTCTAATTTGTATGTGTGACTCTGAGTGAGAATTACAGAAAAAGTGTGACTTCTACACGTGATGTGGAGATGTGGAAAGAAAAAACGTCAGCGTCAGGATAAATATAGAAGCACAAGCCGTCTCCTAATCATACCCAGCAGTGCAAACCTGATACATGAAACAAACTGTCTATTTTCAGACTTTGAGGTTTGCCTGTTGATGTGGCTTTTTTTTTTTTTTTAAATCATAACCATTAATTGAGTCACTCCTCATGATGTTTCCACGAAGCCTGTTTTAACTCAGCAGCATGTATGATTCTAGCCACCTGGACTTTTAATGGGCGTGAAAAGAGTGAAAAGGGGTATAAACTGTATAAACTGCGAACTTTATGGTTTCCACATGGAATCAAGTAGCGCATTAGGATGGGCCAGGATGGTCAAAAGGTCAGAGTCAGGAGTAACGTGTCCACAGAGATACACACACACACAAACACACACATAAACACTCAGAATAAAGACACACATGCAAAGATGAGAATGTAATGTGGTCATTCTCTCTAAGATGTCATGGCTCTGAACAGAAACTACTGGTTTTCTTTATCTTTTTTTTTTATTAAATGAGCTCATTCTGTGGTCAGTGAATGGGCTGCTCACTGTGTATCTTGGTAGAGTTCCAGACTTTCCTGAGGTTGCTGGCTCATCAGCATCAAATTAACTGTTTGCTTTTTGCAAATTGTTTTATTTTTAGTTTGATTTTTGTCTATCCTGTCTTTTTGAAAGAAACTTGACCAAAATACTGGAATATGAAGAACATTATCAGACTTATTTGTGTCTGATATCAGCCCACACACACAACTAGTTTTACTAAACATGTAGAGACCTATGATAGAAGCAACCTAAAGAATGTGATGCATTTTATAATGATCGAAGAAACCCCAACTAGCAGAGGTATCCTCACTCTGTTTAAATAGTTATTATTTTTCCTCCCAGGCACAATGATGGGCTACCAGAAAATGTACCTGGACAGTAAGATTTGAAACTTTGGTAGTACAGTTCAAGACATTAGCTCAATTTATTTATTTACAATGGTCTATTAAAGTCAGTGTATGTTAAATAGCCATGTATATGTATACATACAGTATACACTGATCAAGCATAACATTATGACCACCTGCCTAATATTGTGTTGGTCCCCCTTTTGCTGCCAAAACAGCCCTGACCTATCGAGGCATGGACTCCATTAGATCCCTGAAGGTGAGCTGTGGTATGTGGCACCAAGATATTAGCAGCAGATCCTTTAGGTGCTGTAAGTTGTGATGTGGGGCCTCCATGGGCCACATCTTGCAACTTACAGGACTTAAAGGATACTTACAAGAATTACAAGAATACTTTTGACAGCTCCTGACCACTGCAGACCGGGAACACTCCACGAGAGCTGCAGTTTTGGAGATGCTCTGATCCAGTCGTCTATCCATCACAATTTGGCACAGATACATTACATCTGTGGCAGAGAGCTGATGTGTGGTGCAACTGACCAGCAGGGGGAGCTGTTGCAGTGTTGTGATTTCATTGTGCCTCTTTAGGTCTTGTCACAGGTTTTACGCGAATTTATTAATTTTGAACAAATACATCTTACACTCTGACTGTGCAGAGCCACACCTTGCCGTGGACGTGACTGTATGACGTGCCATGCAGACGTGCCTCTCAGCAGGGCAGCAGCACGTAACGCTGTAATCAGATTGAATTTAGATTAGTCCAGGTGATAATGTGCTCATATTCAATGAAGCATCTAGAGAACACTGGCTTTGAAAGTGTCTCTTATTGTAGTTCAGCTGTTACTTTCGAACGTATAACCTTGCAGTTAGACCGAGGGTGAGAGAAAATTCAACATCGGACATTCTCACTTCTACGTTCTTTTGTGTTTTCTGAGATTCTAGGTGAGAGAACCTTTACGGCTGGGTTTATTTTAACAGGTTGAGGCATGTAAAATTTAGGAGGGTTGTATCGCTGATTCAGATTAGTTTTCAAAATGGACACTTTTCAGCCTGGCTCTACATTTCTGTGTCAGGAAGAGCTACAATACACTCAATAACAAAATAACTGAATGTAAAAAGTGTGTGTGTGTGTGTGCATAAAGAGGGCCAGGGGCAGTTAATCTGCGTTAAGAGATTAGCCCTGGACAGGACCAGAAAGAGGTTGGCCATACTGACCAGCATGCACTGGGACAGAAAGGCTGATGGTCAGCAACGATCAATGTCCAGCATAAGGAACACTTGAACAGAGTAGAAGATTTGAGTGTGTGTCCAGTTTCACATTGGATGTGGAATCCTGAGCTGTAATTTTTGTCTAGCCTTCCTCATAGCTCATCCACTATTTTCAGAATGCTGTGCTTGTCAAGTTGAGTGCGGTTTGGAGTAGCTGGTGTTTGTTTTGGAGATGCTAGTTTGTGTGTAACTTGACACTCCATGCACTGGCCTCTTTGTTTAGCAAAATCAATCCCATTCAAGCGAGGACAGAGGGGAGGAGGAGGATGAGGAGGGCTCATCTTTTGGAGGCTGCAGTAAGCAGGATCTTGAAGAAGTGTCCCTGGTGGGCTGTTTAGCCAGCTCCCGCTGCCTTCCCCCTAGAGAGAGTAGGGGGTAGGTGGGGATAGCTGTGTGGCGGGTGAGAGGGCGGGAAAGCTGAGAGGGAGGAGGGGCTGAGCATTAGGACCAACCCTCCAGGCCTCAGGAACCTGCAGCACTCTAACAAACGTGCAGTTCCTGGCTGATCTTACAAGGCCTGCTATGAAGAGAGTCACGCCAGGCCAGCCAGCGCCAGCCAGAAGATGGGCAATGCTCAGCCCCTGCCTCAGTGCCAGGCTCCGAAGCTGGGCAGCACTTCTAGGCCCCTAACAGAAGGCAGTTTCCACCGCCGAATGCTGACCTCCAGAGTTCATCAGAGACACCAGTCACTCTGGACCAATAAACCTATTCTGAGATCGGAGGGCAGAGGAGAGCAGGAGTGTCCGCTCAGACGCACTCAGTCCTGCCGGGAGAGGAGATCCAGGTCCTGCTTTTACTGTGAGTGCTTCACATGCTGTGAGACCTTTCTGGATTTTTATCTACAATAGATGCTGTGTTAGCTATTCTTCCGTTGAGTTTCTTTTCGCCAACTTTGCAGAAGAAAATTAGTCTCTATTAGATACTGTATCTGTGTTATCTTTTCTAGTACTCTTCTGTTATTTCACACTAAGCTTGTAGAGCCTCTGTAAAAACTGATACTAGTTAGTGATGAGTTCAAACCAGTGTTGTAAAATGAAGGAGAAGCAGAATCCATCTTTTGCACCTGACCTGATGTCACACACGTTATCTGCATTCTGTCTGCATCACGAAGATTCAGATATGCAGTACAGTGACAGCTTGGTATTTCATTCACTCATAGACATTACATATCTTTGTCTGTCCAAAGCATGCAAATAATAGATTCTATTACATTTTTGTGTCATTCAGAATCTGCTGCTGTGATTTTATTCTGAAAAACTGAACTTCATCATCACTGATGTACTGATCATACTTGTGTTTTTTGCACAGTTGTAATAAAGATGCAAGTGAATTTTAAAAGTTCTTGGGCGCTTATACACATACATTTAGAGTTATTATCTACACAAGCAGCAGAGATAAAAGTAGCCCCAATTCAGATTGTAGCACTCATCATGAACCTAATATGTGAGTTTTCAGCTACATTAAATAGAACTAAACATCTAAATGATATGATATTTACCTCAATGATATTTCTGCCATTACTCATTTCAATCAGCCTAACATCTGGGTGAAATATTGGTTTCTTTTTTTCTTTTCTTCATCACTGCATCTGGTGTGAATGCTTTTGTCCCTTTTACCCATGCACAGATTGTGTCGATCTGACTTGCTGACCTTTACCCTTTAGAATGGTGCCTGAGACCCTCTAGACCCTCTAGTTTAACCCCTCCAAGGCCTCGTCCCATCCTCTTCTCCATAAGGAGAGATTCATTCACTCACTCTCCAGTCAGAGGTGGTTTATTGATCGTTTATAGCAGCGCACTGATTTACTGACTTCCATTTCTCACTTAATGTGCAGTACAAAAGGTGAAATGTTGTTGGTCATGTGTGAACCTGGGTGAGAGAAATGGCTGTTTCTTGGTGAGCTACTGTGGTGAGGTTAGAGATGTGTGTTTTAGAGATGCTGTGACTTTGTGTGTAACAAGCAGCGGCAACTCAAATGGGATTGTTCACATTGATAATTGGCTGTATATTTTATGTACATCTGAAGGATTCAAATCGGTATCCACTAGACGGCATGTCAGAGCTATAACATCCCCGTCTGTCTGGAGTGTACTGTTTAGCGATTTTATGCACAGTGACTAACAAACTCAGTCTTTTTTTTTAAAAAATCTTCAACCCTTTTCCGTCTCAATTTGAAAACTGCTTACTAATCTCTAAAACTAAGAAGACCTGTATGCAAAATGGGGCTGTCTGTAAGGCTACACAAGAGCTTTGCCATATTCAGTAATTAGAGTAAGTGGAATTGGAAAACTGATTAATATTATTCTTCAATAACGGTCTAGAATAATACACATACACACAGACACACACACACACACACACATATATATATATATATATATATATATTTTTGAGAGCATGTACAAGTGCAGGACATGCAGGATATGCACGGCAGCCATCTTGCTCACGCATAGTTAAAAGCAAGTATACTATGACCTAGTTTCCAAAAGAGAATTATCTCCGCGATAATTAACGTTTATAAATAACAAGTGATTTATTCCTCTTACACCACAGCATTTTTGCAATGCTAACAAATTTGTATTTATTAATTTATGTATTTTATCCATTAATAGCTCTGTTTAACGTCGTGGAAGCACTGTGAAGTTAGGTCCTGTTTGGTTATTTCTCTTGAAATTTTTATTTACGCATTTATTTTTTTTGCAGTGTGTCATGTTGCTAAGAAAAAGCAGAGTGTAATGACCTCCAACCTGAAGCTTTTCCCATGTCTGGAAACATAGTTATAGCTTAACCTCTGCTGCAAAGTGCTGACTGAGTCGATGTAGATAGTCAGTATGGTAATCCTATTTTATTCCGGTTGAATGTGCGGACAGGACGGCTCTACGCGTCTGTCTCACACTGGTCAGAGCTAATAAACTGTGACAGTGCAAGATGCTGCTCAGCTCCTCACTGTAGTTCATTCTGAATAAACCGGTTTTCCAGTGGGCTTGTTACTGACAGTCAGCTCATGCTTATGGATACTTGTCACATTTCCACATTACTTTTCAGCATGTGTCTTGGACTATTTGTGTGTATATGAGTGAGCTTGATGGTTTGAGACAGAGCAGGTGTTTTATCGATTTTTTCTAAGCCCTCATCAGGCATTCTGACCAGTTTTTGTTGGCTTGTCCTCTTGCAGTATCTCTCAGGAGGGACGGACAGGACACCACAGAAATACAGATGAATCAGGGATGGAAAACAAAACTCATAAACAATGCCATTCCAAAGGACCTTAAAGTCTTTTGCACTCATCTGCTGCATATTATTAACCACTGATAATACTAATAATGATACTCTGTTTGTTTGATTTAAATATTAATCATACAGATGATCTATGGCTCAACTGGGCAGCACAAACTATCACTATATCCTTTGCAAGGATCTCTTACTCTTGTGTATCATTTCATGAGCCAATGTGAAAATGTGTACATTGAATTTAAGAGTTAGTCATAAGTAAAGCATAAATGTCCTAGCAAACTGACACGGTGAATCTTGCCACATTTGTAACACTAAAGAATAGGTCTGAGTAGTGAATACAGAGACTGGACTTTTCTAAGGGATCATGTGAAGGAGTTAAGCAGTGACTAAGACTCCAGGCTAAGAACCTTCGTTAGCGTCATTAGCCTACTGATCCTGACCCAGTTGAGATGGGGCAGGACAGCAGCCTGCAGTGCTGCTTTCACAATTCACCCCATCACCTTTGTCTTGTTTAGTGTTTATCCATTTATGCTTAATGATGGGCAGTCTTTATTATTCAAGTGATAGTGAGCTTAAACAATAGAAGTGAAACCGCAGCACTGATCTCTTCATGTTGCCCCGTGTGGCACAGCGAGGCTCCTGGGCAGGGCGTGGAGGAGGGTAGGTGCACTTCAGCAATCAGTCGCCTTTCCTATTGTTGGTGCCAGGCTTAAACTCTGAGAGGAGTAGTGGGGGAGTTCCGACCCCTGGCCGGGAAGAGCTGAAAAGAAATTCCTGGTCTTTTGCTTTGCCTGACTAACTCTTGCAGTTTTGGTTAAGCACCATGACAAAAGTGTATTGTTCCATGGTGCCTCCTGCAGCCTCTCACCCAGCTCCATATCCCCTACTGGAAACAGGTTCAAGACAAAAGACCTCCCTCACCAGGGACAGGTGGATTTCCACAATCTCAACAACCTCACACTTACTCTTCCAGTATTTTCCCTCTCTGTTTCTGTTCCTGTATCTCTCTGATGAGATGTATAAATGGGACACTGGTAGGCAAACATTAACTGGTAGATGTTTTCAAGTCCTTTTGGGGTTGAGCAAAACTACAAAGGTCATATATTTTCCTTAAAAGGTGGTGAAATGCTGCATGTCACCACAGAAACAACCAGTCCTTCAGGAGCGAATTTAAAACCATTGAATAAATAGTAAATAAGAAATAAATTAAATAAATAAATGTATGCAATTCTAGTTTCTTTTAATCATGAATCATTACAGCTTCTGTAGGATCTACTCAGCTGTGGTTTTGCCTGTCACATGATCCAACTCATCATGGTGTTTCATTATTAAATGTTTTTTCCCCTCTGGCTTGCTTTATTATAGTTTTTTAGTAGTAAAGTGTGTAGTAGTAATCTATACAGCCTGATGCACATCTATGGAAAACTGCCACCTCATCTCCTGGATATTGGCAGCCAATCAAAAAGTGCATCAATACATTTTAATGTTATTGACATTAACATTGCAGACATTTCCCCCTAAATCCCTCTCCATCCCATCAGTTACTGAGCATTACCCTGTCCAGACATTCAGTAGCGTCTTGTGATCCAATAACTCTGTAATTGGATTTATTTTTTTTAATGCGTGAGGTTAGGAAGCCGTGCGTGAGTTAGTTGGTACATGTGCTTGTTTTAATCTCGCTCCAGCACTAACTCTGTCACCTGCTCCCAATCCATCATTGTTAGAGTGATCCTAATCAAGCCCATATGACCTGGTTTATTTAGTTACAGCTCTGATTGGACCCCCTCTTCCATCACAGCTTCGGTAATCGAGTTGCACTTGGCAGATGAGTCTCTCTGAGGAACTTAGGATTTAAAGTCATTTTATTTGAAGGAGTGTCAAACACATGCAGCAGCTGGGTTCAGATCCCCGGGACAGATGGCATCCACTTTACTACTAATCTTGCTTCAGAACAAAAGATCCAGAATAAAGCAAATGGTTTTCAGAATATTTGTGGGAGTAGTTGTAGATGGTGAGTCAGTCTTTGCCTAGCTTATCTAACTTCTAACATGTTTACTGTAGGCAGGATCCCCTCCCTATATTGTTCTTTATCAGTAAGATAAGATGATGTTTGTACTGGATTTATTTCAAAGTCTTCACTGCCCTCTACTGGTCATCAGTATATGACAACGGTGTACATATTTCTCGTTTTGGTAAAACTACAAGGCAGCGACGATGGAGAAATGAAGAAATGCACACATTGTGTCCTCTGACTGTCACAATGCTTTCTTCAGCACATCACTGCTGCACTCTGCAAAGTCTGTAGTTGATAAACTCTGAAGCAGCTGGAGCTATTTGCACTGTCAGGCACAGGGTTTAGTTTTTATGGCACCAATAGAGACAGACATCAGGCGTCAGGTGGCTCTGACATGTACAGTGTGTATTATTGATCAGCTTTTCTGAGCCCAGCTTTCACCCAAATACCATTAGACTAGAGGTCAGAGAGGGTTAATTGACTTGTGCAGACTTGTGTCTCTGGAGCATAGAGAAGCATTGAGTGGATTATTATGGACCGGCTCTAGATTACATTGTGAATGAGAGGCGACTCATTATGAAAAGTGTGATCTCTGCTGACTAGCTCGAGTGACTTGTCATGTGTTTACCTGCTTTCCTTAGACACCAGTGAACCTTCTTAAGGAATAGCTCCGGGTTTGACGTATAGAAAAGCTGTATTATTGTTAAGATTTTGCTCAAAACTCACAACTGTATCAACAATCATTCAATGTCCTCACACAGATTAGACAAAGATCACATGCATGTCATGCATTTAACTTTATGTTTTCAATGAACATCCTATTTCAGTAGTATTATCAATGATCTTCCCCACATCAGTGATTCATTATCTCTTTAATAAATATCATTTCATTAATAAATTGCTGTTTATTGTGGTCATGCTAATGACTTCCTCATGAATGTGTGATAGCCTGGAAAAAGATTTCTCACACACACAAAAAAAAATGACAAATGTGGCCAGGCTTTTGTTTTAATTTTAATGAAATCATAACTATATCTCACCAAACTTGGTTTTTATTTACTTTTTAATCTTAAAAGCACCTGCACCTCAGAATGACTCAGAGACAGATTAAAAGTAGAGGGGGAAAAAAGCACCAGGATTTGAATAAAGTGTGCTGAAAGAGATGAAAAGGGATGGAGACTAAAGGAAAGGTGGGGTAAACATGATATTTGGGGGTATTTTCGCCATGAAATAAAATGGGACAATTGGTGTGTTTTTAAGCGGAGCTTGTTATTCTCTTGTGCTCTTGAGCTAATGGACCAGTATTGCCATGGCAACGTCTACTTCAGGTCAGCCAGCCCAGCCCGGTAAATTCATTAGGATGGCACAGTGCTACACACACACACACACACACACTCACAAAAACAGCTCTGTAGGTTGAGTTCAGTACTGCTATAAGAATGAACATTTGTGGTAAATTAAAGGAAAACACTCTTCACCACCATCATCATCATCAAAACACTAGAAGAAGAAAAAAGATATTTATGACATTCCTCCCTCCAGTACAGGTCGAGAAAGTATTGAAGCTGTCCTGAATGTTCATGCTAGCTGAACACCTCACTAACACACGGTTTCTGAATCATTTGTTATCTTCTGAGTTTCCTTCTTAACTTTCCTGTGTGTTCAGGTTTGTGTTAACTGTAGCTGTAGTGGTGTTAGAGTTGTTAGTCACTAGGTGGTGCCAGTCTTCAGAGAAATGAAAAGAAAGACTGGTGCCTTGAAGATCAGCCTGTTCTGGCTAGAACTGCATCACTAAGGTCTGGGTCTTTTAACTGCTCTCTGTGCATTGTTGTTAATACCACTCTATACAGCTAAATGTTTATTATACTTGTGTCTGTTACTCACTGAATATAGATTAATAAAAGTCGACAAAAACAGTCAGGATGGTTTGGGACAAAATGCACAAAAATTGCAATGAAAATATTAGAACTGTATCATATATTAGATTGTCATTTTTGATTGTAGTTAAATATTCTAGTTAATGTTTCATCTACATTGATCAGCATTTCTTTACTATCTGGTGGGAAGGTAGGAAGTTTAGGAGTCTAAAAAATATGAGGAGTTTAAAGAAAAACTGTACAAATTGGAAAATTGGTTCAACATCATTCAACACTGCAATAAAGTCCACAGGCAGCCGTGTAAACCTTGCTACACTTTCTGAAAGGGTGGTGATATCCTGCGCCCGCAGCTGAAGATGCAACAGCTGTGCTTTCACAGCTCGCTACTCCACACTTTGCTAGCTAGCTAGCTGTTCGAAGGCTTCAGCTAAAGCAATCATTTACTTTATTTGCTAAGACGTGTTGCTCTTTGGTGCGGCTCTGTAGTGTTACTGACAATCGATACATGTTAAATTTAACTGAAATGAATCGTATCAGATCGGACCTGAATCGTATCAGATCAGTGCTGAATAAATCCTATTGGATCAGCAGTGAACTGCATTGAATCATTATTTGTTTAATTCTGTTGTGTTTGAATCTTATCACACACTCCGTTTTGAGGTGTGTATTGTAAGGTCTGAAAGAGATTCACGCCCCTAGAATAAACAAGGTTTATAAAAGTGAATAAGAAGATACTATAGACACCATTTTTGCAATGTAGAAATATGCCTGCGCATGCTGTTCATGTTAATCCACATATTTATTCCAGCAGCACTGCGAGTCCTCTGTGTATTTATCATTTGCACGAAACAGCAATCTCTGTTTTATACGGAATCCGGGAACGAGGAAAAATTGAGGCTCTTAATTGCTTTATTTGATCAGTGTGTTAGTGAGACTGCTCTGGGAGCTACTGGGGAGCTCTGCAGTCCGGTCTCTCTGAGATGCCTCATTATGTGAATGGGGCTGAAGAGGCAGCAGAGAGTGAGTGCTGTTAAAGGAGTGTTTTTAAAGCATTTCTTTTTATGACCACCATCTTTTAAAGGATGGAATATTAGGATGTGATTTTAATAAATCTTAGGTCTTAGTCTCTTTGGACAAGATGATGACTTACCCTGAACTTTATAATGTGGGTTCACTTAGAAATGTGGCCCTGATGAAATTGGAGGTTTGAATGAAACTGTCAGAGATAGCATAAAATGCTGTAAAAAATGAAATAAATAAAAATAACATTATGGTCAGTTTACTTTGAGTTGAGAGTAGTAAAGCTTATTAAACATTAAAAGCCGTGCACCTCATTAATATGGCATTAAGGGTCTGTAGTGTTGGCATGGCAGCTGTCCTGAAGATCTTCACCATTAAAGAGTGTGGGCGGAGCTTAGATATACTGAGGACTAGTGTAGAGACGGCAAAATCGTCATACATATAGCATACACCCAGCTGAATGTGTGTGTGTGTTTGGCACCAGTGTGCTCTTGTTAACAAACGAAGTGACGAGCTCTGTCTCAGAGGGGCCTCCTGGTGTCATGGCGTTTCCACAGCAGCCGCGACTCAGGTGTCTCCGTGGACACGATCAGCTGCATTTACGTCACATGTTAAAACAAGAAAAAATAAACATCAACTGGGAAATTGTATTGACACTGACCTATGAAAACTGTTTTCTCCTTTTTTCCCCCCAGATGTTCAGTCAATTACAAAAACAAATTTCACCACCATTATTTTTTTTAAGTAAAGGACACAGTAATGTTTTTTCTGCTTTTCGATTAATGAGAAGTTTTCCTGTCCTGACGAATTTTCCCACATGATCTGAATGTTTCATTATTATAAAAGATAATGGTTAACGTGCCTAAATTCTTCATTAGAGTCTTTCATAATCCAAATGATCTACACCAGCACTGAGAGGTGCAGAGTGGTAGACTACAGCTGAGCTCTGTATCGGGTCAGTTTGAGTCAGTGGAAGAGAGAGAAGTCTGAGTGATGGGTTCCATGAGAATTAATCATACACTCGTCATTGTCTCTGAGTCATATATCACTGTTTCTACATTACAGCAGATACAGACTGGTGTTACTGTTGACTGGGAATGTCATTAGGAAGTCAGTGACATTTACACACACACACAGACACACACACACACACATGTACATCTTTGCTGTCGAGGGTTCAGGTCCCAGGTGGCTAGCCAGGCGTATGTCCTTGAGCAAAGCACTTAGCCTAATTCACCCTCCTCTCATCTCGTCTAATGCAGCGTAGACCCTCAGTGCTCTTCCTACACAGCTGACTCTCAGCAATACGATCAACTCGGATACATTTCTTACATTTATAGCTATAGAAAATTAGGAGAATTAGGGTAAATTCTATTAAGGCGGTGCTTTCTGGGTTAATAGATATGCTTGTTTCTGGTTAGTGAAGTTTTCACACTAATTAACACACTTAATATAAGGACTAGCCAACTGTTCTACTCCCTTGGGGCTTATGATCATTCTGTGGAATCTAGGCCAGGAGATATACACAATGCTCTGTCAAGATGCACACGTTATCTCTTGCTGGAATTCACTTGCTATATTGATGTATAGAGGTTGGTGTGCCTTGTGCTTCTTTTTGGTTTAGACATCGCCTTGTTTAATGGTTTCCAGTCTGCGATAAAAAAAAATGTAATGATTGAGTCAAGAAAACTCCATTGAAGGATAGATAGGACTTTCTGACAGTTAAACAAAACCGCTTATTTCAGTTCAATTCAGTTTATTTTTATAGCACTTTTAGCAATGAACATTGTCTCAAAGCAGCTTTACAGAAGTATACCAACAGAAATGATAAAAGTTAAGTTACTATTTATCCCAGTTTATCATTGTTAAACCAGAAATGAGTAAGTTAGGGTCAAGCACCAAAGATTATGCTGGTCATGATAGCTCAGACTTGGATTTAAAGTAAGATGTGAACAGTGTTGGAAACACGGGTGTTACTGGTTATTCCAACAAGCTAACTAGAAAGAGGAATTGTCTTCGAGTGGAAAATTCCCAACAAGAATCCTACATGATGATGTAACAATTCAGCTTTTAAACCAAAGAATCTGGCAGTGTTTTGATGGAAAAGCAATACTTGACACAAATCACTCACACACACACACACACCAACACACACATACGCGCACTGAAGAAACAAAACTGAGGATTGAACCTCCTTAGTTACTCCACACCATGACTCCATCGAGAAAGAGGTGGCTGTGTGACGGCAGATACATTAACGTTTGTACAAAAAGGGAGCATTTTGGTCATTACACGGTCATTAGATTTGTGACTAATGAGGGTCACTGCTGTTAATTTATAGCTTAGATTGTTGATGTTTAACAATTCGTGTTAACACTGATTCTGTTAGAACCGTCTTTCACACACATTTACAACAACTAGCATGACTTTAAGAGGAGCAACTAGTGTGTGTGTGTGTGTGTGTGAGCGAGCGCACATACACGATCCTATACACATTTTTAAATGAATGCCGTAAGAATTCCACAGTGCAGGTGCTCTGTCTCTGTTCTTTTGTTCTCTTTTCCTCTCTTCTCTGATGCCTTTCCCTCTCTTTGTTTTTCTCAGAGGTGTGGCACTTTCTGTGATTTCACTTCAAAGTGCTTCTTTCCCGCTCTGATTTTTTCCCCACTTTTAACGCCACACCTTCACGCTCATTGTGCCATACATACATATGCATATATACGGCTTGTCTGTTATTTCTGCTATATTCGTTTCCTTAACACCTGGTGTGTTTTGCTGGTGTGTGTAGGTTCATGCTCCTCTGCATGGTGGACGTTCATGTCTTCAAGTCTTTCTCATCTGAGCTGCATGCTCTTAGGATTCCCACTCATCACACAATAGCCATGAATGCCTTCACAGGGAGGCCCAGGCCTTTTATTCTGCCCAGAGCTATTGTCATTTCCATACACACACACACACATAATGCAACAGATGCTGAAGAGACTCACAGGACGAGTTTCTTGAAGTACAAGTTATCCCACAGCTTTTTCAGCTAGTTTATGTTTGCATTCCCATGCACTCACTTTCAGGTATTTCCCTCTGTCTCTTTCTGTCTCTTGCTCTCTGTCTTTCTCTCTCTCTCTCTCTCTCTCTCTCTCTTTCTCTCTCTCTCTGGTCGTCACTCTTACTGCGATTCTTCCATTCATACAAAGGAACAAGTCACTTGTGAACATGGAACTGACACAAGCTTGAAGAAATAGTCAACAAATGAATGAAAAAGGAAAGAGATACGAGGAGGACTTTGTGCCAGTGTGACCTCCTGTTTACTGCCCTATAAAACAAGTGCTTAGAGTGTGTTCGAGGTGGCTGGGTGTTGCTTTAGCTGTCACTTGTGAGAGTCATGTGAATCTGTGTCAAAGCTGCGTGGGAAAGCAGCCCTATGGTCAAGTCATTAGGACTCCCTTTGAAGACATGAACATAGTCAGTGCCTCTAGTTCAGCAGTGCTGACGACATACAGCGAGATGTTCAACCCAGAGAAATATCAACTAGATGATCTGTGCTCCAGGTTGTTTCTGGCTTAGTTAATAACCGAGAAGCAAAGTAGATCAAATCAGTATTCTAAATAATTAAAAAAAAAAAAAAAAACTGGGATTATTTCACAAAGACATGATTTTAATTCAAGCATTATTTCCCTGTAATATATCGAAACATTTTTCCAATAATTTCCAGTGTTTATTATTCCAAATTAGTATTTATTTGCCTGTGAAAATCCATAGAAGTGTAGAAAATAAGATAATATATTGTTTGACTTTTGTAAGAGATTTGACTACCTCTGTTGTTTCACGTTTCTAAGATGTTATACATTTCATTTCAAACTCTTAAACCCAATTAGTTTTTATTATTAAATGCACGGTGTTTTTAAAATAGCCTAAGTCTAATTCTACACCTTTAAATCTCAGTAAAAATGCTAGATTATATAGTATGAGTAGGTATACGGTGAAAGAGCTAGCCAGTTAGATGACTGCTAGTAAAGTTGCTGGGGTTTGTCCGAGAGAGAATAAGGTGGGATTTATTACATATCTCAAATTAAACCAGAATAATCTAACTTTTACCTGAGCTTCTAAGTAATGGTATCAAAAGTTACATACAGAGAGAATGACACAACAGAAACGTGTTTGCTTTGACATCTGGAGATCGTGAGCTTGATGCTGCAGCCACTTCAGCCCTGCTCTCTAGGTGTGATGGATGGTGTAGTCTTGCTCCCTATCTGGTATTTGTTTTTAGCAAACATTCTCTGTCCTGTTGGTTTTACAGTGAAATAACACAAGCACCTGTCCTTAACCCATCTCCGTTATCACACGTGCACACGCTCTGTCTTATATCTCTGTCACTGCTGCATGAGGACAGCAGTGCTACTGACAGGGAACAAATGTTAAAGCAGTCATAAAAAATCAAAATAAAAAAGACATGTCAAACCAAGAGGCAAAGGGGAAAGGGAGTGAGGACAGAGCAGAGAGAAAGAACAGCAAGCAAAAGAGGAGACAGTAGAAACAGACACTGTGCTGGAGCGTGTTCAGGAAACAGTAAATCTGTGTATGTACTGGTTTGAGAGTAAAACCACTGCATAATATTTAAGCATTTTCTAATTAACAGCTTAATATAATTACTACTGTGGAGAAATTTCCCAAAGTCTTCATTTAATGAACACAGTAGAGATATTTAATTCGATTTTGTTTGTATAACAATTTTAACAATGGACACCATCACAAAGCTGCTTTACAGAAATCTGGATCTAGATTTTACATTTAAATTTTAATAGATATTATCTTAGATGCTTATACACACAATAAGATTATTTTATTTTATTTTATTTTATTTTATTTTATTTTATTTTATTTTATTTTATTTTATTTTATTTTATTTTATTTTATTTTATTTATTAAGGGTCTTTCTAAAGCCCCTGACGTCATCACGTCTTTCTGCAACCAAATAAAGTTTATATTTTTGCCATTTGGCAGACTGAGTGACTTACAGAAGTGCTTTGAGGTCAGTAAATACACCTCATTCTGCTTCACTAGGTCCCACACAAGAATATCAACAGCCTAAAAACTCTGTTGGGATTAATATTTTAAGAAAAGCACACAGACAACACATTTTTTTTTCTTCAGGAAGTACTTCAGGAAGTTTTCGGTCTGTAAGCATTGTTCGAAGCCTCAGAGTCAGGGCCTCTAGGGGCAGTTCATTCCACCACCCAGGTGTCTGAACAGTGAAGTGTCCTGATGCATGCCTTCACCATACCCAGAGAGACAGTGGGATCAGTCGAGCACTACTAGAGGATTCTGACAACCAGACTGCTTCAGGACTGACACCAGCACTACGAGTAGATTTTCCTGTTCATGTTGTGGGATCAGAGGGTTTGCACTGAATCTCTGTCAGTGTTGGTGAGTTACTGATAAGTGCTGAAATAGGACTGGATTAATTTGTTGTAAACCTGAGAGGTTTGTGTGTCCATGTGAATCATTAAGTAGTGTGAGAAGGGATGAGGGATATAGAGATGAGAGCTTTCTGTGTGACTTTCTGCTTGTAATCAGTATTAGATTACAGTATATGTGTGCATATTTCATATGTATAACAACAGAACAATCATCGCCTTTATGAACCTTTTAGTGACTGCAATCTCAGCATGCCTCATTTACGTCTGAACCTGTCTGCTCCAGTACACACACACACACACACACACACACACAGGCAGAGAGGCTTACACATAAATACACAATAATCATGCGTCTAATCCTTCAGTTTGAGGCCATGTTGGAGTGAGCAAAGAACAATAGCGTGTTAATTACAGTACCCTGTACCCGAGCGGATCTAGAGTGTACGTGTGCCGGATAACAGGAAACACACAACAATGAGCCACGATCAGAGCGAAGAAAAACAATTCGATCCATTTCTATTTCAGTTACAACATCCATAGAATAATACAGCTACTTTTATTGATGATGGATTTGTTCACACATAAAATGATGCTTGGCTAAATAAATAATCATAAGAAATGAATAATCTAATAACAGTTAATGCACAATTAATGATCATTATTTAAAAGGAATGATTTAAGTTTTAATAAGAACAGGGAGCTCTGAGTCTGCGGTCTGGAGCAAGCGAGGACGTGTTCAGTACAGAGTTAACAGTGTCTCAGTTTCCATTTGGTGTTGAGATGAAAGCAAGCTCATGCAGACGCTCTCACCCACTGACACACTTCCCTCCACTTTACCTCCATGCACTTGTTACACACCAGTCGAGCAAAGAAGCCTTGTTTTTTACCAAAGCCAAGGCAGACATGGGCAGTGTGTGTGTGTGTGTGTGATGTGTTGGGGGAAGGGTGTCCTCCATGTTGGCTGTAATTCAACCATCATTTGCAGCTCCATTCAGCTCCAGATTGAGGCTCCGATCAGCTCCTCCTGCCATTCACATCCTCCTGAACCCCCAACCCCCACCAGCCTGCTCCTTCCCAATCAAAAGAAACAGGGTCACCATGAATGTCTGCATTATTCAGAGGGTGTTTAAGTGTGTGTGTGTGTGTGTGTGTGTGTGTGCGTGTGTTCGGGGGAGTGTATTGATAGGCAGGATATAATATATATTATAGATTCAGTGGCCATGTGCTAACACAGCAAGCCAGCTTATCAGTAGCAAAACCTCACCGTCTGTCACTGAGTAAAGCCTACATTTGCCAAAACATACACATTTGTTTTACTCTCCATCTGAGGACCTTCCATTGACATAATTATTCAGTTAATGCTGTGCTTGCTTACATCCAAGTCTGGCTCTAATCTCAGTAAAGAAAAGAAACCTCCGGGCTCATTTACTCTTTTACTTTAAAAAAATAAGTTTTTCTTATGGGCTTCAGCCAAATGTCCCCACAAGGACCTTTGGTTTTCACTGAGATATAAACACACACACACACACACACACACACACTGAGGGTGTCAAGTTCAAGATTTCTTTACTTAAGCTTTATTTTCTTCTGAATGTTGAATATTAATCATGATGAACAGCTACAGAGAAAGAACAAAACATTTATGCTCTAAATGTTCACAAACCACAGGGGACGGAAATTAAAATAAGAACAAAGTCAAGAAAATCACAAGATTATTTTAGCTTCACTCATAATTATCCAGACATTTTATTCCTTGAGGACGTATTCCAGCATTCCTCTTATTGCTATATGCTCACTATATAAAGTGTAACAAAATACTGTTATAGAGTCTACATAGTGTCTGAAAAAACCCAAAGTGTGACTCCCATAATTAATTTGCTGGAGATGAATTATGTATGATATACATATTTTGTTAATGTATGCTTTATATGAATTAGCAGGTAGTTTTAAACTATGTAAAAACACATGAATGCAATAAATGACGTCAAGTAAACAAGCAAAGTGGTCAAAATGGAGTTCTGATTTTAGGTACACATGCAACTGCTGATAAAGTTCTGAAAATTGTATTGGCTTTTCAACTGTAGCTGAAAGGGAGGATGTAACACACACACACACACACACAAACACACACACTAGAGAGAGAGTTCCTTGGTTACCAAAGCATAGATGAAAAGAAGAACTGCACCCTGATCCCCCAGGGTGTGTGTGGATGGGAGGTGGGAGTGTTTCCCAGGGTTGGGCTCTGTGTGTGTGTGTGTGTGTTGGTAGGAGGGGCTGGGGATGTGCCTGTAGACTGTGATGTGATGGAGAGTAGTAGACACAGTTCTGAGGGAGATGAATGAGGCAGCTCCACTCGTCTGGCTCTCCTGCTAACTAGGAAGCTGCGGCAATTACACACACACACATACACACACACACATGCTGCAATAATGGTGTTCATCGGGACTTCGCTCAAGTCTATAATTAAATACTTCAAAAGGAAGGGTAAGATGCTACTTGTTATTATTAAAGCTTTTTGATGCTCATCAGTATTTTTTTTTTTTTTTGCCTGATCACAGTTGTCATTCAGGATACGACCGGTGTGTGTGTGTGTGTGTGTGTGTCTTCTCTCCAGCATGGCATTGAATGGCTGTCAACAGCATCTGTAGCTCACAAAAGCAGTGAGTTTAGATAGCGAAACAACACAGTAGCTATATAGAAATATTCATCACATGACTTAAACTAACTTTCACTTGATGTCCTACAACATTTCTGAACTCTGCTGGATTTTCACTGTTAGAGTTCTGGCTGCTGATTGGATGATATGACATGTCTATTTTGACCCATGGTTCATTTTGTCTTTCTGTTGTTGTTTAAATACTTTTTTTTTAGGTACTTTTTTTTTTAGAAAATGTTTTTTCACACAACTCAACTGAATATCTCTAAGTGTTGTGATGGTGATTTTTCTACCTTATTATATGTCTGTGAGCAGATGTTAAGTGTCCGGTGCATACGGCTCACATGTTGAGATTAAACGGCCGCATGTTGAGATTTGAACTGTACTACAATCTGTACGCTATACACCGTACACACAGATTTGCACAGGAGTCTTTTAAAACACTCAGTTTTTGCACACACCCGGATTTTACACATTACCTTAATATCTGTAGTACCTTCAAATTATTAGTATTTAGAATTTTTTAGTATTTATTACCTTATTTCCTATGTTGTACCTATATTTTCCATTGGGATGAATAAAGTATCTATCTATCTATCTATCTATCTATCTATCTATCTATCTATCTATCTATCTATCTATCCGTCTGTCTGTCTATCTATCTATCTATCTATCTATCTATCTATCTATCTATCTATCTATCTATCTATCTGTCTGTCTGTCTGTCTGTCTGTCTGTCTGTCTATCTATTTGTCTGTCTGTGTATCTGTCTGTCTATCTATCTATCTATCTATCTATCTATCTATCTATCTATCTATCTATCTATCTATCTGTCTGTCTGTCTATCTATTTGTCTGTCTGTCTGTCTATCTATTTGTCTGTCTGTCTGTCTGTCTGTCTATCTATCTGTCTGTCCGTCCGTCCATCTATCTATCTATCTATCTATCTATCTATCTATCTATCTATCTATCTATCTATCTATCTATCTATCTGTCTGTCTGTCTATCTAAACCACTCTACTTAAAAAAAAGAGAAAGCAATCAAGATCTTAAATTATTCTATGTTAGTATTCTATTCTATGTTTCTAGCAATAATTTCTATTGGCATGACTGGATTCAGTGGATTGCTGTGAAACAGGAGTGGGTGAGTGAGTGAGTGTGTGTGTGTGTGTGAGAGAGAGAGAGAGAGAGAGAGTTCTGGAGGATTATCAGGCCTCTGAATGGACTTTGGGAGCTCTGAGCTCAGACTGATGTGGAGATTGATGTTTAGGACAATGCAGGTTTTGTGTGCTGCTGTGGCGGCCCGCTCTCCTTTCAGCGCCTGCTGAAACCCGGCTCCCATTTGTCTCATTGTGGGTTTACTATTTTTGCAAGAACTTTCTGCTGACTTGTGTTCTGCTTCAGTGTAGGAGTTAGATAACTCGACATGCAAACTTACACCAAAGCTCAGAAGCCTAAATGAAATCTTTTATGTGTTTATGAAGGCCATCTCAGTGCCTCATAATCTCACAACAGTCCTGTGTTCCTGTTGATTTGGGATGCTTTGATCTGTATTAGAGCTAAAAGCCTGCTTGTACACACACACACACACACATGCACATACACGTTCCTCACCCGGTCCTGACTGTGCTTTGGCTGATGCTTTGATATTTATTTTTTGGGAATATCAAAAGACTATGATGCTCTTTGAAACTCTTTCTTTCCCAGAATAGGTTGGTGTGTGTGTGTGTGTGTGTGTGTTTCCTGGGTCCACTTATCAGAAACTGTGTAGGTTTGTTGAGTGTTTCAAAAGCTCTCTCTCTCTCTCTCTCTCTCTCTCTCTCTCTCTCTTTCTGTTTGTGTGTATGTGTGTGTGTTCATGCAGTGTGATGACAGAACCAGCTGCTGTTGATAATTGTCTCGTCTTGTTTAGCTGTTCACACATTTAGCTGACCACTCAAAACACACACACACACACTCACACACACACACACACACACTCACTCACTCACACACACACACAGTTATTTGCATGACTACATAAAGCCTGGGTTTGATGTATTAAAGATATATGCAAATAATACTGAAGATAACGACTCTCACAAGTTTCTTTCACATTGCCAGCTAATCCCACAGGTGCTCTAATCCACGTGGAGGCAGTTTATTTCTTACACTGGATTTAAGGATTTGTAGTCACCTGATCTTGTGTGCATGTGTGTGTTTATAAAACTTGACACAGTATACATCTAACCTTTTGTCACACTTTTTAACAAAAAATGAATCAGCATCTAATTCAGAACTCTCTTTCTCAAAACTGAGGTTCTGCCTTACAAAATATCAGAACCCGGGCCGTGGCAACGAGAGCACGGGATCCTGCCGCTGGACTACCAGGAGGCTAATTTGATACAAATGATGTATAGTGAAAATGTATTAAACTCTCATGCTATATTGTTGTGATATCGCCTTTACTTTATATCCAACAGAACCTTAGCTACATTTTATGTGTGGTGTTGTCGTGTATTGTAGAGTTGCTGAGTAAACAATCTCTGCTTTATAAAAGGTTCCAAGTGGTTCAGTAGGTACACTGTTATATAAAGTACTATAAAATGCAGGTATTTATAATGTATTATGAATTGTCAAAGACATGAAGCTA
Source organism: Hemibagrus wyckioides (assembly GCF_019097595.1). Classification (NCBI taxonomy): domain Eukaryota; kingdom Metazoa; phylum Chordata; class Actinopteri; order Siluriformes; family Bagridae; genus Hemibagrus; species Hemibagrus wyckioides. The sequence continues at coordinate 10,550,591 of NC_080734.1, read as the reverse complement.
AACTGACCAGTACATTCACTTCACTGCATACACTTTGTTAGAACAGTTTGTAGCATTTTATATCGCGTGGTAATAGCTATAATATGTCAAATAACTGCTGCTTTGTATTTTTAGTTTAAGGCACATGGCACTCTACACTCGCCACACCTTCTAAAATGGTCACTAAGCTGTACGTTGTAAAACCCACAGGTTGCAGTAGCCACTGATCAGCAGTAAGAATTGGTGTTTAGTGTCTGCTCACAAAGCGACTGTATTAACAGCTTTCCTGTGTACTGTAAATGAGCTCAATTACCAACTGCATAGCTCTCACTCCCTGCAGCAGTCTGACAGCTCTCTTACCCAACCGCTATTCGGTTTCTTAACGGCCGGGGTCGCACCTGTGACCCCCACCCCCACCCCCCACCCACACACACACACACAGCCCCCACACACCTCCTCCTGTTTACCAAACTCCTTCTTCCTCTCTCACTCGCATGGCCACTGGCGTTTCTGCCTCCTCCACTCTTTAAGCTCGTGCATATCTTAACAGCAGGGTTCTTCCCTGAAACATTCGCCCCCAGCTGCTCTTAATAGCCCATTTGCAGCTTTAACACACTTTAGACACCACAGGACAAGTCGTTCAGGATCTTCTCCTCAAAAGGCGTGTTGTCGCATGAAGCCAACAGGGAAAGTGGGTTTTGGAGCAAACTGTTGAAGCATTTTAGCTGTAAGTCATGCTGAGTTCACAGATGGACAATGTGAGCAGCATTTGGTGGCTTCGTTATGTGTAGGATTGTAAGTGTATTTTAACGTATTGGCATATTTATAGTGGTTGTAGATCTGGGCATCTGTAGGTGCTTTTGCTATTGTAGAATATGTTTTTAAAATCAAAGGTCATTGGATTTTCATCTTTTAACCATTGCTTTATGTTCTGTCCACAGCTGTGTCTAATCTGGATGAGGAGAGTAAGTGGACAGTTCATTACACAGCACCGTGGCACCAGCAAGAAAATGTGTTCCTGCCATCATCCAGACCAGCTTGTGTGGAAGAGCTGCACCGCCAAGCTAAAGTCAACCTCAAAACAGCGCTCAGAGGTGAGATACCAACCCAAAACCTCCTTTAGCTAAACTGATTCATATAGAAATTGTTAAACAGCTCTGGTCCAGATTGCAGGCCATACAAATTTACAGCTTGGAAGAAATAATACAAAAGCCTGTATGTCTAAATCTAATTTCTTTGTTAAATATTTGACATAGTGGTGCAGCAGGTCTTCATTTTGCTCCAGGTCTGTCTGTAAGGAATTCTGCCTGTTTTCCTGGTATGTAGAGTACTTCAGGGTTCTCCAGTTTTATCCTACCTCTGAAACATGCTGGTAGGTCAAGAAACTCTGTATTGCCCCTAGGTGTGTGTGTGTGTATGAGTGCACACGCAGGGTCGAGCGATGGATTGGTGTCCCATCCTGAGTGAATTCCTGCCTAATACCCAGTGATCCTGGAATATATTCTGGATCCATTGCATCCGTTACCACTGTAAAGCAGTTAGTGAAGACGAATGAATAATTTAATTTGTCTTAAATTAAACAGACTTTTAAAAGACTTTTAAACGTTACAATCTGCTCCAGTGAAGTAGTAAAAAAGTGCCTTAGAATTGCCGGAGCTTACACAACTTTAGTAAGCTCAAGTGATTAAGGCTGTGGGTTGTTGACCGAAAGAGCGGAGTTCAAGCCCCAGCACTGCCACTGTTGGGCCCTTAAACAAGGCCCCCAACCTCCCCCTGCTTCAGCAGCACTGTATAATAGCTTCTGACCCCAATCTCCAACGATGGGATATGCAAAGAAAGAATGTGTATGTGACAAATAAAGGCTACTTAACACAAGCTACTTAAGATCTGCTGTGCTGTTTAACTAAATGCATTATTCAGCATGGGGAGCTTCAGAGCTGTAGTGCACTAGGTAAACACAGGTGTAATGTACTGGCCAGCTGCAGGTGAACACAGCATGGACACACTTGTGTTTGTGGTGTGGAGGAGGTCTGACGTCAGGTCAGGTGATCTGTTTGGAGGGAACAATATTAGGGATGAGGTAAGATGGATCTGAGCTGGACCCTGAGTCAGTACAGGTAACGTGAGCCGAGCGAGCAGACTTTCAGTGAGTAACAGGACAGCTGGTCAGTGTGCTGGCTGCGTAACTGTACAGTAACAGGTGTGTAAGTGAACTTACAGTGACACAGAGAGGGAGAAGAAATGAGGAGAAAAAGAGAGAGAGATCTATCCTAGGTTCAAAGGAATGAAAGGAAAGAGTTTGCTCTGTTTGTGTGTGTGTGTGTGTGTTCATGGCAAAACAAAGGGTTTTGTCTATCAAAAGAGGGAGGGGTCTCCTGAGTAGAGGGAGTTCATGGATCAGATGACCAGCTTGGGTATCTTACCTCTGTTCTTTTTTTACCTTCTCATGTTGCTTCTCCCGTGCTCTAGTCCTCTTTATTATTTTGATCACACACACACACACACACACACACACACACATACACAAACTTAACACGTTTTTTCTGTGTTGCTGGCCGCTTTGATCACAACTCTTTGTTACATTGGATTGGATTCTTCAGGTTCTTTTAGAACTGAAGGCAAGTTTACATCTATAAATTGAAATTATAAAGTGAATCAACATTTATTCATATAAGAGAGTAAGCAAACACTTAACTGACCGATAAATAAGTTCAGCTTTGACGAGAAGGTCTGCTGAGTTTAGCTCAGAGTTTAGTTAACAGGTTTAATGGTTTAAGGTTTAATTTTATCTGCCAGCTAAGACCCGCGAAGTATCCAGGAAACATTAAGAAGTCTGGTCTTGTAAAGTTTAGCACAACCCGTGTGGACAGGTGTCTCGGCTGCGTGTGAGACTGAAATATGGACATGGACACTCATCATCCTACCTTCACTCTGATTAGTGGATAAAGCGCCCTAGTAATAAACATGGTGGAATAATACACTGCATTACAGTGGAATGGAGAGATCACTGCTAACATTAACAGTCTCTTATCACCAGCAACACCTAATAAATTCCTCTCTGGATGATGTTCATTTTGGCTGCTGAGCCTGTGAACACATACAAGACTCACTGATAGAATGTTTTATTGTGTGTGTGTGTGTGTGTGTGAGAGAGAGAGAGAGAGAGAGAGAGTATGTGTAAACTGGGTAGTGTAGATAGGAACAAACTACAACAGTAAGAAGGCACTGATGCTGTGCCTGAGAACACATTTTTAAGCCCTCACTCATCACTTTGTTTGTTAGACGGTCTGCCTTGTCCATCCGCAGACTAAAACACTGGCATGTCCTCATTTATAAATCTATCCAGGGTCTACTTCCTGTAAGAATTTTATTCCTGTCTGTTCCATTGGTGCTGCACACTGAACTGGGGAAAAAAGGCTGCTCCCTCTCCCTGGAATAACAAATAATAAATTATGGAGCTGGACACTTTTAAATTGATTAAAAATGTGATTAAATTTATATGATGTAATTTGATTCATTTATATGATGTTTGTATTTAAATGTGGCTACGATTTGTTAAACCTGTGCAAACTGTGCTGCTGCCTGTTTGGCCCAGGATGCTCATGCAAAAGAGATTTCAGTGTGCTTATCCTGTTAAAATGAAAATTAAATAAAGATAATATTACACAGTGATGTACTATTTTAGATCATTTGTCAGTATCAGTAAGTGTTCTATCATGCTAAACAGATGCTCTGACACAGCTAACCAATTATTTCATATAAACAAAACATAAAAAGTCTTTCTTTTAGTAATAAAAAAAGGTAATTGTGACATAGGAGAAATAAAACCGCTGCAGGCTGATGTGATTTATTCTGTACTTAACAAACAATTTGCTAACTCAATTAGAACAAAGAATATTATTTAAGCCCAAATCTCATATTATTTTTGTAATTTCATGAGCATGCCCTCCATTTCCAGTGTTCAGGTGACTACATGTGGAAGTCTCTCTGTGTCAGCGTGTCTGGGGAAACATCCCCCATCTGCATTCATGGAAAAATAATAGCATTCTTTTCCACTATCAAAGCTGTGACTGTGAGTGGGCTCGTAAAAACAGTGACACTGAGCTGATAAGAGGCAAGGGTTCTGCTATCTGAAAGTGTGAACGTGTTATTTCATGTAGACACGCTTTTCCGCATGGTTAAGGGAGGGTTTGAGAGGAAATCTGTCTGGATACCGAAGGGATGTTGGGTTTGCCATCTGTAGCAGGCAGCATGAAGCCGAGACACACTCCAGTGATCGATTCACACACACCCACGCTGACAGGCTCGCAGGAGTAGATGTGAGAGATTCCACTTCACAAGTTTACATATTTTATGTATTCTTTCACATTCTCTGTTTGTCATTTTATGAACTTGTAGAGAAGTGCCGTTGTGGTTTGACCACTAGAGGGAGCTCACTGAACACTTTCACAGACATCCCTGATTTTTTTTTTCAGACTGCCTTATTGTAAATGACTGAACGTGGCTCTGTAGTAGTTTATATTAATATTTGTGGTATTTAGCAGATGCTCTAATTCAGAGCGCCTTACATTTATTTCAATTATACATCTGAGCAGTTCAGAGTTAAGGGCCTTGCTCAAGCACCCAGTAGCAACAGCTTTACTAGACACTAAGCTTCAGCTGAAATCTCTTTCTTCTCACCAGGCCTGTGTGTGTTGTGTGTTTTTCCAGATTGTGATAAGCTGAGGAAGGATGGCTTCCGCAGTTCCCAATACTACTCCCAGGGCCCCACCTTCTCAGGTTCAGCCCACTCCCGCAGCAGCCAACTGGAGGATGAGGATGAGGATGATGTTGATGATAAGGTGAGACACTGTGGCTCATGCAAACACCATCAGCTCTAAACATTATAAGACTGAATAGTCACAGTCAAATTTGGACAGGAAAAGCTGGAGTGACAGGCATGGGAATGCTTTTTTTTTTTTTCAGCACTTAATTCCTCGACTAAAAAGTGTGTTTAAAGTGTTTCAAACACAAGTGAAGTAATATTGGAGGAACAAGGAAAAATCTTCATGTAAACACATTGCTATTTCAGTCATCTCCACAACCTTCATTTTTGTCTCAGTGTGACGGAGGTGGCCGCACATGAAGGTGTAAATATCCAGAGAGAGAAGAGTAGAATATCTGCGGTTCATTCTACAGTGGCTTCGTCTCGCTTTCCTTCACCCTCCATACATTCCTCTGTTTTCTCTCTTCTCTCTTTATGCTTTATTAGTGTTGGCAGCCATGTGTTTCTGCATTGCGAGGGCTGGGCCTCTGGAGACACACCACACCTGTTACTCTCAGCTTAGAGCAGAGGAAGTGCATTAGTCTTATTTACTGGGTTCCTAATGAGATGATGTGGCTGTTGAGGTATAACGCTGAGTAGCTGAGAAGAGCTTTTGTGAAACCCTGATTTGATTATCAGCCTGTTTTGAGAGACTATTAGTTGTTTATTGTACATTAATTCTTCTCACTGTTTTTCATGAACTATTTCATACACAATGCACTTGGATGCAAATCCTCCAGATCCCAGTTCCCACTTCCTCCAGACTTTGCCTCTGTGACCACTGACCCTTCTGTATGCCATCCTGAGATTGTGCTGTGACTCTCATTCATATTTATTTCTAATCATTTAATTGCTTTTAGCCTCACTGTGATCATACATGTCTTTCTGTTTTTCTCTCTCATGTTCTCACTTTATTTTGCACTTCTGTTTTTCTCACATTTCCTTCACCTTTTGTCCTTCTTTCTCATAAATAAAGTCTATAGGTGTCCTTTAATTTCACTCTCACTGACACATATTAGCAGTGCCTTCACCCGATATTTGCAAGCACAGCGTTCCGGTGGTTTACATTGTAGTGGAGGTTTGCTATAAGAATGGGAATCCATCTGCTGCAACTTCACTCATAGTTGCTAGCTGTGCTCTCTTTCAGGATTCACAATGCTGGAACATTTCCTGCCTGAGTGAATCTCACACTTTCCCCATTTCCTTTTCTTTGTGTGTGTGCATGTGTGCGTATGTCTGTTTTCACAAACTTGTCTGTTCGTGTGTTCAATTGGCCGTGATACCGCTCTGTGCTTCAAAAGGTCAGGAGCACCATAAAGTGCCTCAGGTTGGGAATGATTAAAAGAGGAAAATGCCATTCAGGAGCCATCTAGTGCTTATTCCGTCAGTTTCTATTATATCGTTTATCTCCATTAGCAGTTCAGGTGTGCCTCATCTAGTCTGAAACCTTTCACCTAACTCTAACCTTTTCTTTTTACTTTTCTTCCAGTCAATTTACTCCTCTGCAGAAGAGGACAAAAGCTCCAGCGCAATGAGGGCACACACTGTACTAAAGCCTGAGGGGGGCGAGGTAGATGGGCAGGAGTCATGCTTCACACCCTTACCCACTCCGGAGGAAAAGATGAGACAACAAGCCCAGGCCATTCTGACTGACATTGTCCCCATCAATGTCACAGGTAAAAACTACACTCTGATATCTGTCAGATGGAGACGTAACTATTTACCTTTGCGGCTTTAGATGTATTCAGTCTCTAATATGTTCGGCGGTGAGGTGTGGTACAGGATCAGACCACAGAGTATTTCTTCTTCTTTTCAAGAAACATATATCTTACTGATAATTTAATATTTCATACTTATCAGATGGGTTGTGTCTGCATGCACTAACATAATAACACCTGAATATCTTGGTATTATATGGAGTCTTAACATAATTTTCTCCGTCTCCCTGTTTACCACACTGACCTTTTCTGTACAGGTTTAACTGAGCACTCATTCTCTTCCTGATCTCTAAAATAAGGTCAAAGATGAAGCATTAATCCATCCATGTACACATCACATTCATGTACACACACATGCAGAGTTGCTGGATGTCTAAACCACATGAAAATGCTGCAGTGTTCTGTGGCGCAGTCTATCAGCACTGTAATGATGATGAGTTGAACAAATTGCTGCCTATGAAATACTTCAGTGATTAATTCAAAAGGTCACAACTGAGAGAAGAAAAACATTTGAAAAACCCCAGAGGCTACATCTGTGGAAAGTGGTGCATGATGTTACATGAAGTCCACAATAACAATAGCACTATAAGTTACCGTGTTCTAAGACAACAGATGAAAAAGTCTGAACTTCTTGCACAGACACACAACTGTGCTGAATCACAAGATGATGAAGACGTGTATAATTAATTGCATCGTTAATCAAATCAGTGAAATGGGTAGCAAAACCGAGTATGCAGATCCAGTGCACTGCGTCTTTGAACTACTAATCAAGTGGTGACGTCCTGCTAAGAGGCAGAACTTTGAGGCCTGAAATCCTGTAATAGAAATGATTTCTTTTTTTTTTTTTAGAAAAGGCTGGGTCTAACAGAAATGGTGATATTTTTTCGAGGGTCACTTCATGTACAGGTGTAAAGCAAAGCCTGTGACTATTTTATTCAGATCTTTCGCATCTTCAGAAATGTCCACAAATGTGACAGAGGTGTAGGTTCAGGAGCATTCGTTAGACATTTCCTTACACTGGTTTAAGGCTTTATATTAATGTTATTTTAGTTAATATTACGAGCAAATTTTTTGTTACTGTTACTTCTTAAAAATAAAATGAGCCTAATCATTTTAATTATATTTGTCCAAAAGTGGCATTCCATTTTAAACTCTGTTAAGGAACTACAATGCAAGACTCCATTACAAGAGAAGAGGCCTTTCTTACAGTTTAAAATCAGCTCCACTCAACAGTGTTTATTTAGTTTCCTTCCATTTTTTAATTGTCTTGTGCACTGTATGTGTTCATTTATGCATATGGGTATACTCTGCATGAAAAATGCATGCTCATCACTAACTGCCTGTCTGCTCTCCACACCTTCCCTCCTCACCTGGTCTCCAGGGGAGACGTTTGACCGTCAGGCCAGTGTCCGTCGCTCCCTGATAAACACAGACACTCTGGCCCGTCGGCCCAAGAAAGTCAAACGGAGAAAGACTATATCAGGTTTGCCTGACAACATTCAGCAGGAACTAGGTATGGTATGGCTCTGCCAGTTTCCACCGTTGCTGCTCCTGCCTTGCCTGCCATCATCTAGACTTCATGTTGTAGTGTAGTGTATTGCTCAGTGTCAAATGCTTGCTAGTCCTTCATTATCTTTGCCAGTGTGCAATCCTTTTGGTTCTTTACTTTTTGTTCTGTTTCAGAACAATCAAATCTCTGATTTGAGCATCCACCCTCATTCCCCAGTCCAGCTCCATGTAATACTATTTACATGACATCCCCATCACATGCAAGCAGCTTCTAGTGCTTTGCTTTATTGCTTTTATGTTTTCCATTTACACAGTCTGTATTCTTCATTAGTACATTAGTGTTTATTTGCACTGCGCAGTACTGTCTTTACTCCTGGATCCTTGTATTTCCTGTTAGATTGCTAGAACATTCAGCAACTGCTGTCATTTCTTATCTGGTTTTTGTCTGTCTCCTAATTCATGGCCCCTGCTTCCACCAAAATCTGTTTTGTGGATGTGTATTTAAGTGCTAATATGTGGTCATAGTAGTGAAGGTGATGTACCACATTGTGTAATATAGCCGACTGGAGTTTGATCCCCTTTCCAGATTTATCTGGCTGACCACCTCATTTCTATGATGTTGTAACAGATGATAGGAAGGGATGGTTAGCCAGGGCCTTATAAGCGTGAGACATTTGTCAAAAAGAAAGGCTTCAAAGCACTTGATTGGTTAGCATTTTAACCTGCCAAGGTTTGTATGAAAACCATGAAACTGTTTCTGCTTTTATCATCTCTTCTTTCCATGTGCATGCTGGTTTCTTCATTGGGAACATTAAGCTCATTTAATTCTTTCTGTTCATGTACTATGGGTATCAGCTTTAACCATCCTAATCTTTGGGCAGAAGGGTGTGGGTATAGCAATATCCTGATCCTGGTTTTTAATTCATAGTGAATTTGGTTTCATTCCCATTCCAGTGTTTATGTGAGGGATAGAGAGAACATCTATGCTGCTAGTTGATTTGCTCACACATCTTTTAATAGTCATCTTCTTGGTTCTGATCTAGGCAAATATTCACATATTCACTCGTGTGCTTCCAAGACTAGGAACGGTAGTCTGCCTCTAGGCTATCACTTCTAATCAAAGTTTCCAGATATTATTAACATGTCAGAAGTGGGTGCAGATAATCAAATTAATTAGTGCTCTTAATAGACAAGCTTCAGTCTGATTGACAGCAGATGTCAGGAAAGGGCAAAGTAGAGGAAGGGGGAAGGGAGCAGCTGTAGCAATGCTCATGAATGTCTCTCATTACTATTTTGCTCCATTGCAGCTAAAGGACGAGGAGGGGAGCTCCGACCACAGTCCATGTTTATTCCTGGACAGTTTTCAACATTGGAACGTTCTGGCAGTATGAGTTCTACGCTAAGGCGCTCTGAGACTAAGGATATGAGCTGCCAGACTGAGGAGGTAAAAATTGTTCCACCATCTATGAGGAGGATCCGAGCTCAGAGAGGCCAAGGAATTGCTGCTCAGATGGCTGGCATGTCAACATCTGCCACCAATATATCCACAGTTCCAAAAGACTATTCCCTTGGATCTCCTGTGCATGTCATGGCTCCTCGATTTAATGGTGATCCCCAGCGTTTCCACAGCTTGCCACGGGGTGCCCGGGTTTCTTTGAATGCAGAGTTCCTGAACAGCAGTATTTCATCTAGGCCAGAAGATAATGCTGTACCTCGGCAGATAGGAAAACTCCAAGCTGATGAGACTGCAGTTCACATGAGGAACACACCTAGGACTAGCACTTCAGCCCGCCCAAAATCCCAGGAGGTGAGGGGATCACATGGGGACTGGGGGACTGCCTGTGTGGTTTCGCCTCATGCAGCATACTCAACATCATTTATCCCTAATGCAGCATTGTCAAGTTCGGCTGAGATGATTGTCCTTCATTCTACATCTAGTCCAGGCCAGCAACTGCATGCAAGGCCTCTCAGGATATCCTCAAGTGTCAATGGAGAAAGCTCCACCAGTGTGGCCACCAGTGCTGAGACAGGAGAGACAGACATGCAGGAAGCTGTTCAGTCAGATAGCAGCCTAAACAGTCACAGTACAATCGCTGCAGCATCATCAGATGAACAGTGGATTTATGATACCCCTGAGAATGTGTTGCCCAGAAGACCACTCACCTCCAGCTGCTCCACTCCTATTAATCATCTCTACAACAGCCTGGAACGCTCCTCTAAAGGAACAGACTCCAGTTCACTGTACTCCATGGACAATGATGGTTACTACACCTCCATGCATTTAGATTCAGGCCTGAGGCCAAAAGGCCATAGCATTGCAGGCAGGGCAGCACGACATAGTATGTATGAGTGCATAGGCCAGCCAGGAGACCGTAGCAGCATTTACAGTGATCAGTCACTGTCCCGATCTATTTCCCTCCGTAAGACTAAGAAGCCACCACTTCCACCAGCGCGTACAGATTCACTGCAGCGCTTGCCTAAGAAGAAAAATGGTGTTAATGCAAGCAATGGGTCAATTCTTAATGAGTCTCTGATTGCAACACTTCAGCAGTCACTGCAGAATGGGTTGAAAGGGAAAGGGTCTTTGACCTCACCATCTCAAAGCCCTTGCAGTGACTATGAAGACCCCTGGATGTTGCGGCCTAGGAGCCAAAGTAGCTTAAGTGCAGGCAGTAGTGGTGTGTCAGCTGCAGGGGTAGCTAATGTTTATTCCATTTGTCATGTCACACCATCACACAGTGACACCAGCAGCCTGCGTTCTGACTATGCAGATTCTTGGGGCTATTACATGGATTACCCTCGTCTGCATAGTGATCAGGCACAGTCACCAGCACATACTAACTCATTGTCTAATGGAGGGCAGCCAGGTAGCATGACAGATGGACAACATATCCACAATGACATTCGGACAACTCTTCCTCCTGCTCAGGGGAATATGTCAACAAAGCCTCAGGCAAGCACATCTTCACCAGACAGGGTGCATCGGTTAACATCCCCATCAAGTGGATATTCAAGTCAGTCCAATACCCCAACAGCTGGTACTCCTGTTCCCTCTTTCATGAGGTCCATGTCACCCTCTGGCTCGAAGCCCAAGCCACGTGTGCCTGAAAGGAAGTCATCTTTGCTCTCCTCTGTGTCCATATCTTCTTCTTCAACATCTTTATCCTCTAACACTTCAGATTCTGTTAGGAACAGCATCCTCCCTCTACCTCCACCTCTGTCTAATGCATCAGTGTCCCTTTCACCACTCACCCCTGAACCTTTACCTCCACCTCTTCCTTCAAGTCAGACCTTTCCACCTCCACCTGCTCCTCCTTTACCCAGCACCCCACAGCATGATGTATCCTTGAGTCCACTCTCCATAAATTCCTCTCCAGAGTTTCCCCCTCCTCCTCCTCCAGAGCTGTTGAATGACCACAGCATGCTACATAATGGATCCTTTAACCCCACTCTTCATCCACCCCTGCCTCCACCACCACCCCTGTCTTCTTCCAGTATAAATGCACATATTCCCCCACCACCCCCATCCTTGCCCACCTTGACTCCAATTATACCTTCCACAGCAAGCCTAAAGGGAATAAAAGACAGACTCAAATCAGTGCACTCTGACAGAAAGTCAGTTTCTGTTCACTCTGAAGAGTTTTCCAAGTCTGCCATGCCACTAATAACTCCATTTGCCCTTCAAAGTGTGCAGCTTCGATCAGTCAAACAACCAGAGAATAAGGAGGATAGCAATAAATCCCAAGAGGTGGAAACTGAACAGATTTCTACTAAGCCTGGCACAAAAGAGAAATTTGAACAGGTAGCGCAGACCCTTTTGGCCCTGGATTCTTGCTCTACTCCTGAAATAAATGGAACATTAAAAGAGAATATAATTACAAAAGACAAAAACCCGGCACAGATACCACTTTATAAGACAAAATCAGGAGAAGTGCCCTATGAAGCAGCTAATTACCCTTCAGATGACTTCATTAACCATTCCCTAGTTAAAGCTGAGATGGATAGTATGGAGAAGGAGGACAGAACACCACAAAACACCACACCCAAGAAAAAACCTCCAGTGTTCTTCAAGAAGCCCAAATTTCCCCCTGTCTCTGTAGCTGAACCTGAGCTTATTGTAGAGAACAAGCAGACACTTGACATTGCGGAGGATTCTTCTTTTAAAGCGGTTTCAAATACTCAAAAAGAGATGACTATTTGTGCACCCAACCCAGAGGTTCCGAAATCCCTGTCTGTGGAGGAGGTAGAGAAAAATGATTGCAAAAGTTCTACAGAGAGTTCCTCATGTGAAAGTAGCATATGTCCAACTGCTGGTCAGGTTGAGGAACCCTTCCAGACTCCTACCAGTCAAGAATCATCTGCTGCTGTTGATAAAGCAGTGGGCACTTCAGAGGAAGAAGAAGAAGAAGAGGAAGAAAATAGAGATGATGATGATGATGATGACGAAGATGAAGATGAATTAAGTAGCACTGCAGGATCAGTCTGCTCCAAAGATGATGGTGAGTGAAAATTTTCTAATTTTGCTCTTGGTGGTCGTTTGTAAAACTAGGTGACAGAATCATACATTTTTCAGTACTTGGTTCTTTTTTAAATGCTGGAAACACTAGACATTGACATTAACTTTTGAGAAAGCGCAGGGAAAATGGGAATAACTTTGAGAAGTAGGACTGATGAACATGGGACAAGTGTTTGTGTTCAAGGTTAATTGTGTCATATGGTAAGTAATCAGTTTTAAGGGTTTGTTGTGTGAATCAACAGTCTAAGGTATCACTGGTTAAAATGAATAATACCTTGCACTGAATTTCACCTTTCTGGGAGCTGTCAAGGGCAGTGCAGTTGTAAGCATTATGTTTGTCTAATTCTGGTGAGCTGAGGCAAAGGATTATGCCCACCGCCTCTCTGACGAATCAGGGCTTGTGGAACACTGCTGCAGCAGTCATTTGAATGAATTCTTTATGTTCCTCCTGTCTGTACAGTCACTTATCATACTTCTAGCATTCTCATGTACTTTTCCACTATCTCTTTTCCATCCTGATCGCTCTCTTTTCCTTTATCCCTGCTTTTCGAGTCTAACCTGTTTGTTTAGCCTGTTTCATGTGGACTTTTTTCTCTACCATATTCTTACATCCTCATTTATCCTCACATCTGTTACACCCTCCCTTCCATCTCTCTCCCTCTATCCTGCCCTACACATCTCTTTCTCATCAGAGTGTAGATAGGATGGGGCAGTCTTCGCAAGGGCTGGCCGTTTAGAGTGGAGGGGAGGGGTATAGAGGGAGGGAGGGGGAGGAAAGAGTGTATAACGTAGCCTACATCTTCTCGGGAGTGCAGATGAGAGACGAAAGCGGAGAGAGAGAGGGGACAGGATCAGACAACTCAACTCTGATGCAGAGCTGGATTCGTCTGTGACAATGTAAGAGTAGAGAGTTATTGACGCCTTTTAAAGTGAACGTTTGCCCTTGAGTATGATAAGGTGTCTGTATTAGAATGCTTGGCTTACTCGGGTTCGAAAGATCTGTCATTCTTTAGCTTGTCCTTTTCTGACATTGAATATGGTTTGCAGCTGTCATGTGAGAGTTTGTTCTATCTGGATATGTATGTTGTCTTAGACCAGTTTCTACTTTCACTTGTGCCATACATACATTGTTTCCATGCATCAGTTACCTCCCTCCAGAATGTGTGGTACATGTTTGTCGGACACACAATCTACCCAATTTGTGTAGATGCAACATGTTTTTCAGTCGGACAGGGTCTGTGCCATCTCTGGAATTCGTGCAATGTGTGCAGTGTATATGGCTGTGGGTGGTTGTTTTCCTTCTCCATAAGCAACAGTATGTGTCAGCACTTCAGAGCTACAAGCTTTCAGAGCTGTCAATATTCATTTGGGATTCATACATCTTTCAGGTGAAGTGTTCGAGTCCAATGCATCAAACTCCCCACAGACCCCCGGCATCAACAGTGACGTCTCTCAAGACATGGTGACTCCCACACGGCCCCGCACCACAGAGGACCTCTTTGCAGCCATTCACAGGTACACATCCTCCATGTTGTTTTAGTATCCTTCTCTGGCACCCATCAGCTCTCTCCTCAACTCAGGAGAGTGCACATCCTTCAAGAACTTAAAAACAACCTGTCTCCCTGATTCTTTAACACATCCATCAAACCTGGAATGTGGTGAAAGGCTCCTCTGGTTTCTTGGTCAGATTATAAGGTGCTCAGATACAGGACTAACTGCATTAAGTAATGAATGTGTTCATTGCATGGTTTCTGGTGTTCTGCTTAGTATGCATGCAAATGTAGCCACACAAACACACATGCATATACAGAAATAAGTGACAGTAACAGTGTAGTGTCTTAGTAACTCCTGCTGCATACATTTTTACATTTTATCCTGTCTTAAAAATGTTGTATCTTTGTTGTATAGTTGCTATATCATATCATATCATATCATATCATATCATATCATATCATATCATATCATATCATATCATATCATATCATATCATATATATTCTGCTAGTAATTCTATTGCTGCCAAGACAACCCCCTGAAAGAAATTATAAAAAATGTGTTTCAAGGCAGTATTATTGGAGTAAGAATCTAATCAACTCATACTATCCACGTTCATACCTGATCCCAATGTCTTTTTCTTGTAGTTTTGGCCTGCTCTCATAGTTCAGTGTCCTACACCACATTTCATAACTTGTATATCTCCTGTGTTACAATCCATGTCTCTTATTATCTTCTTCCATTTGTTCCTGGCTCACTTCATCTCTCCTGTCCACTCTGCTGCTCAGCTTAGACCGTGAAAGGCTGAGCATGAATGTCCCCCAGCCCCTGAGGTGCGGCCTGGCAAGTAATTGGCCATTGGTGTTTCCCCTCTTGTGGTGATGCCACAGTGGGATTACCCTTATAATCCCTTAGCAATGGAATATATTTCTGCTTTATTCCCCTGCTAAACCCTCACTCCAGTAATCTAAAGCAGTGATGCAGATTTTCTTTCAGGATCTGTTGGCTAGTGGGCATAGAGCTCAGGCACCCCCCTCAGTGAAGAGAGCACATTCTCTTCTTGTTTACAGTGATCTGTGGCACTTTTCCCAGAGTGCCTTGTTGTTTAATTCCGCTATCCCAGGGCTTGCCTTACTACATACACACCCCACCCCAGAACTGCAATGTGTGCAGTTCTTATCTTTGTGTTGGCTTCTAAAAGACTGCATTTAAATAAAAGGCATTAATATCCAATACCAAGTTATTCCTGCTTTTTCATTTTCTCTGTGCTGCAAAGGCATTAACAATGTGAAGCTCTAGTGGTTTTAATAAGAAAACTGGAAGCAGAATTGATGGAGGGTAAAGGCTCATCAAAGAAAAATTAATCACAAAACAAATCCTATTTAGATTTGTTGAGCTTGAAGGGAGCCTGAAGTAGGATTAGCATTGTTTGCAGTTCAGTTTGTAGTAAACTGTCCCTCATTACATAACTAATAAAAGTGTAACCTAATACGTTCACACTGCACCCATCACTGGCTTTTTAGGCACAGCTTGCACTTATACTTAAAGGTTCTGTATGAGCTGCATAACCAAGGTTTCATTTTACCCTCATCCATCTGACCATTACTAACTGTCCAGTGTTTGTACTTTGCAGGTCCAAGCGCAAGGTCCTGGGTCGTAAGGAGTCAGAGGACGAGCGCCTGCGAGGTCCCTCATCTCCTCCAGTCACACCAACAGGACCGAGTCCTTCCTTGAACTCAAATGTGTCTCGTCAGACAGGCTCTATCCAGCGCAGCCTGCGCAAATCAGCCACCAGCAGTGACACCTTTAAGGCACTGCTGCTGAAGAAGGGCAGCCGGTCAGAAGGCAGCTTCCGCATGTCCGCTGCCGAGATGCTACGCACAACTGACCCACGATTCCAGAGGACACGATCACTCGACTCCTCTCTGGATCCCACTTCACCAGCAGCAGGCCTGGACAGCCCCTGCTCTTCCCCCAGTCGCTGCAAGAGGGTGCCAGAGGACTGGCCCCGGAATGAGTCTATACTGCCACGTTACTCTCTGTGTTCCCCCTTGTCCCCTTCCTCAATGCTGGGGCCAAAGTACAGCCGATCCCGCACACCACCCTCTGCTGCCAGCAGCAAGTACAATTCCCGGAGTCGAATCCTTAGCAGCCCAATGACCGTCATCTGTGAGAGGGAGGGAGAATTAACTGAGAGTGGAGAAGCACTGGATGAATCGTGTCCGGTTTCCCCATTAGTTTCCTCCACACCCATCCCTCAAGACTCAAATGGCACTTTATGTGAGGGAGAGAGTTGATGAAAATGACTTTTTTTTTTCCCACCAAAGGGAACAAATGAACCTCGTCACAGTAACAGAGACTGGCTAATGGCAGAGGACCAGTGCATGGGCCAACAGGGGAGCTGGTAATCTGTCTGCCCCCCCCAGTCAAGGCTCTGGGCCACGTTGCACAAATCTGGTTGTATAGTAGGAGATATGCAGAGCCACAAGGTGCCTCCTTCAGACTGATTGTTGTGTGAAGTAGATCCCATTTGTCACAGCTCTTCAATACATCATATCTGTACTATTTGTGTTCCTGCTTTTCACAAGAGAAAGTGCTTTCCTTTACAGTAGTACACTTATTTACATAAAACTTATTTTTCATTTTGTTTGGATTGCTTCTCAACCTCCACTGTTCACATCATGAACTGTATATTGGGAGCGTGAAATAAGGACTGATTTTTGAATGGGATGTGGGAATCAGAAATGAAGGAATTTAAAGAAAATCATCAGTTTGACCAGTGGATAGATTGGCTTTGCTTTGCGGAATGCTCCGAGTGTTCTCAAGGTCCAGTCCATCTGCAGTAATACACCTGAAATGACTGCTTTAGTTTTGTGGAAATGGTGAATTTCAGATAGACAGACACACTTTCATGAACTTTGGAAGCCATGTAATAGGTTTTCCACTGTTACTGCTATTTCTTGAGACGCACTGGTTGTGGGAAAGTGACAGGTTCAGCACAAACAGTGTATTATAAAGAAGGACTGCTGAAGCTGCACAGTTGAAATGCAGGCTGAGAGGCTCCAGAAAAATACTTGTGTTGGATTTTTAGTGTGTAGGTTTGCACTGTGTTTGTGTTTTTGTCTGTTGGTCATTTAAAATGTTCTGCCTGTGTTGGTTGTGATGACTTTCTACATACAAAGAGAGCACCTACTTGAACCAAGTAACATCTGTTTTGTTTGTAATAGTTTTTTTTTTGTTAACCAAAGAGTTTAAAGCCTGCTGTAGGGATTCTGGGTAGCTCAGGCGTTTACTGGACTGGGAGCAATAAAAAGTCTTCTGTAAAGCTTTGCTAAAGATTAGCGTTTACATTTCTTATGTACTAACTCCTCTTACATTAAATCTCACTTGTGCAGTTTTATACTGTTTTTTTTGTATATAAACAAAAAATATTAAGAAATAACCTCTGGATTTATTTTCAAAGAATTTGTACACCCTTGCTAGAGGAAGTGGCTTTCTTTTTGTAGAGTATTTATTTTAGATTAGACAGAATGTGATGTGATTGATGTGAGGGATTTTACAGATTTGCAGCTAATTATTTAGTAAGCATTACATCACTGATCTCTCTCAGACTCACAGGTCTGATTTTGAGGCCTTTATTAAGTCTCGTTCTTGTCCTTTTCATCCAAGAAACCAAAATCACAGTGACAAGGGGAAGAAGGCTGCTAACCCTCTTGTGTATGTCTCTCTAATAAAAAAAAAAAAAAATGGTGACGTTTAAAAATGGCCGATCTCTGTGTTTGATTCACTGCCACCTGTCAGCCAGTCGGAAAAATCACACTCATTATGTGCGTATCCATGGTACCCAGGGCCATTAGTCATTTCTAAAGGTTTCTGTGGGGTCAACGCTGATTGCTCCGTCATGTCCATCTCTGGTCTCACATCACTAAGTCCAGAAGATACCAAGCCCTTTCGATGGTTAAGTCTTTATAACTTCTCCCCCCCCCCCCATGTGAATAAATAATGTAAGTCAGCTTCATTAGCCGTCTACTTATGTTTAAATCAGTCAGAGAATTTAAAAAAAACTAAATCAATAGTTGATTTTAAGATCTTGTTATAATTGTATAAACATTAATCTACTTGGCTCTGAATGAATTAATGTAATTCATGATATAGTTAGGATTGGGCATAGGGTGTAGGGTTATATGCCAAATAAATAAAAATATGCTTAAATAAAAATATCATTCATGCCTATAAATATTGGATACTGATGTGGATCTTGGCTAGGCTAGGAAATATATATATATTTCGATTTTATATGGGGAAAAAAATGAGTAAAAATTCCACTAAACATCTTCACCGTCATGGATTTGTGGTTTATTTAATCTAATCAGTTGTTGCTCTGCTGTATTGTGTGCAGCAGTATAAAATCACATACTAATTCTATTACTGTTTACAATTTGAACACAAAAGCATTTTTTAAAAGAAACCCTTTTGGATACACACACACTCCCTATACTCATGGTTTTGTGATGCTGTGCCACAGAAGTAATGGATCCTGGTGGTATTTTGGCTCAGCATCAGCACAGAGTATAATTGAGTTTTCACACAGTGCTGAGTGCATGAACATGATATTCAGGCAACATTTGCCTCTAAAATAAACCTGATGACAGTGCAGAGTCTACATGTGGATCAGTGAAGACTTGCTCCCTGTAGCTGTGCTCATGTCCTTAACACCTTTTAATCTAAAATCATCCATGCTGAGAGAGATTATACATCTAAAAGAGCAATATTTATTAGACAATGAGTAAATGTTACAACATTCAGTACCAAAAATCTTCCATTAATTGTAGCAGAAAGTGTATCATTTTACACTGAGTTAATCAATAAATGTAAAGCATTTTGTTTATGAAATTATGATTAAATAATTAAAGTGTCTTTCACAGGTTAGAATCATAGTACTTAAAGGCTTTAAGTTGGGAATAACAGGAATCTGTTGTGGAATGTTCACATTAAACTGGTGATGTGATTAGTGATAAGTAATGCCTGGCCACACTAGTAGTTAATCAGGCTGGTGATCATGAACTTTTTCTTGGTCATAAATAGTTACCCTCCCAGACTGTCCTGTGGTTTTGGTTGTGTAAAAATCTAATATTAACCCCTCCAGTGATCTCGCAGGACATTACTGGCCAGCCTGATCTACATTTATGCCCTTATCCAGACTGATGTAGAAAAATGTTCTGAATACTCCATCAATGAATACATCACTCTAAAATCATAACTATTAGAAATGTTAAAAATCTCAAGTAGTGTGTTTGAACACAGACTGTGTCGTGAGAAAAACACAGTCTTAATATAATGGCTGAATGGCTTATAAGTAACGACAGCTGAACTGAACTGACCCCCACTTCCCCATTTTGGTCACCTGCCAATTCCCAGCCAGCTCTCCTCAAAGAGATCCTCAGCTTCTCTCTCACAACAGCTACCAAGATGGCACCTGCCTCCTCAGTGACGTGAGGCTAGCCAAACAGATCTTATGCTCCATTATAGGTCAGTGAAACACCATCACAAAAAGGTACAAAAAAGAAAGGAAAAAAGACCTGCTGTACTGTATAAATCCTCTAGTGTGGTCTGGGCAGTAGTGCAATAAAAATCACAAATATAACACACCTGGCTAAAAAATAAGTGTAAAGATTCATTAAAAAAGGAAACTGTAGACAGTTACACATAGTAATTATGCAAAGGATTTACTGGTATTTGGCTTGATAGACAAATAGAAAAGTGAACACGAGGACCAGAAGACTTAAAATCACATCACCACTGTCTCATCAGTATCTTTTTCAATAATAAAATTCAATTTTTGACCTTTTTTCCCCCCCTATGCACCCTGTAAACTCACTCCTGTCCCTCCTCCTGTATGAGCCAGACTTCGTTCCTGCGGTTGACGAGCTTGAAAGGACTGTCATAGCCCACACGGTAGTAGGGAGCCTCTTTGAATCTCATTCCATCCCTCTTCAAGCTCTCAATCAGCTTCAGTAACTCTTCACTGGTGTTCTGACTGTTAGCAAAGCCTCCAAAAGTCCTAACACACAAACACCAACAAATAAATAAAAATAAAAAATAAATAAAAATGCAAATGTGCAATATTTGCCTTGTTCACCGGTGCAAGTCTGCTTTAATGTAAATACCTGACAAACACAGTGAACTCCTTCCTGTTCTCAAAGAAGATTTCAGGGATGCTGGGTTTCGGGGGCTCGGCCTGGTGCTCCTCAGGGAGGTAAAAGGACACAGTGAAGGAGCTCTCGCATGTTGGTCCCTCTCCAGGGTTAACGAGACAGGTGACCGGGGAGGTCATGTCCACTGTCACCTCTGATACAGAGAACATCATCAAACAAAGAGAACTACAGAGCTATCTTACGTATTTCAAAAATTAAGCACAGTTCCCTCTCTTAAATAAAATCTGCTAGGATTAAAAATTTCTGTAGGCTCCCATTTTCTCAAGAGAAAATGAAAATGTGGTACATTTGACAATGTCATGGCTGACAGATGAGCTGATAAGGAATATGCTGATGTGCTGACTGTGGGGTATAAAAATGTTTTGACCCCTTTGTTTTATAGAGCCACTTTTATGAGTTATTTCTTTACCCATCAAAGTCGTTTATCACATGAACTGGCTAAAGATCAAACACAAGAAGTTTTAAGCTTAGCTGGGCTAGAAACATGGTTCTAGTCAGCATGTGGAACTGTATTTAATTGTATTAACCTAATAGCTGCCTGTTATTTCAGATTTCAAAATGTAATGTGGAATAAACCAAATTAATTCAAAGTACTGCAAACAGATGTTCATGGAGATGTTGGGTGTTCACTCCTCTGCCACCTTGTGGCAAGATTAGAACTTTTGTTTTGTAGCTCCACTGCTAAGAATATAAGATGTTTTCCATTTCCCATAACAACTAGTCCAGCTCCTGAACACAAACACATCAGTTTTCATCACACTGGTCACTATAAACTGGCCTTCCAGTAATGGAACTGATCACTGCAAAAATATTGCCAAAAGTTTTGGGACACCTGCCTTTACATGCACTTGAATGTAATATGGAGTTGGCCTGCCCTTTGCAGCTATAACAGCTTCTTCTGGGAAGGAACCACAAGGTTTAGGAGTGTGTTTATGGGAATTTTTAACCATTCCTCTAGAAGCGCATTTGTGAGGTCAGGCACTGATGTTGGACAAGAAGGTCTGGCTCATAGTTGTTAATCTTTCGGCTGCTCCCTACGTGTGTGAGGGGTCACCACAGCAGACCAACTGGTCCGCACATCAACTTGGAACAGGTTTTACACCAGATGCCCTTCCTGACACAACCCTCCCATTTTATCCGGGCTTGGGACTGGCACTACATCTAATGGCTGGGGTCGGGCACTGGCTGGGAATCGAACCCAGGCCTTCCACATGATAGGCACTACCACTGAGCCACCAGTGCCAAGGTCTGGCTCATAGTCTCCGCTCTAATCCATCCCAAAGGTGGTCTATCGGGTTGAGGTCTGGACTCTGTACAGGCCAGTCAAGTCCTCCACACCAAACTCTCTCATCCATGTCTTTATGGACCTTGATTTGTGCACTGGTGTGCAGTCATGTTGGAACAGGAAGGGGTCATCCCCAAACTGTTCCCACAAAGTTGGGAGCATGAAATTGTCCAAAATGTCTTGGTATGCTGAAACATTAAGAGTTCCTTTCACTGGACCTAAGGGGCCGAGCCCAACCCCTGAAAAACAAGACCTGAATTCAAGGATTTGGAGGGGTGTCCCAAAACTTTCAGCAGTATAGTGTATGTGACTACTTGTATTGTTGACACCATAAATGTTTACATTCACTAGACAGAAGAGAGTGTTTACACCTGCACGCTTACTTTAATCACACTTCAATATCTGCAGAAATCCTTCTTTCCCAAACTAACAGAAGAGATCAGTTAATTGATAAACTCAACCACAGAGATCGTTATTTATTTAGGCGAGTTCAACATCCTCTGATTGAAGGAAGCAAAGTAGAAACATACACTAAATTATTCACTTTACAGTGCTGCCAAAAAGCATTTCATATCGAACAAAAGTCTCATGCAAAGCTTACGCTTTTCATTATTCCCTTGGATGTATTTGAAGAGTCTCCTGAAGCCAGTGCTTAAAGCCTCGTCCTGCTCCGGGCCACTGACTGTAGTACTGACCCACTGTGTGGTGTGATAGGTCCGTACTTCATAGTCATCTCCCTGAAACACACACAAATGTATACACACACACACACACAGTGGCTTAAAAACAAGCCTGAATATCTAAGACACTGTGAAAAGTGTTATTTAGTCTGTTTTGACCAACCTTGCTTTTTTGAGTAGTATATTTTGGATTCTCGAAACCTCCAAACACCATTTTCCCCATAGCCCTCAGCATCTTCTCACCTTACACAACACCAACACAGCACAACTTACACAACATACACACCTTACACAACATACACAACACTAACATAATACAACTTACACAACATACACAACTTACACAACTTACACAACATACACACCTTACACAACTTACACAACATACACAACACTAACATAATACAACTTACACAACTTACACAACATAACACACCTTACACAACATACACAACTTACACAACATACACACCTTACACAACATACACACCTTACACAACTTACACACCTTACACAACATACACACCTTACACAACATACACAACACCAACATAATACAACTTACACAACTTACACACCTTACACAACATACACAACATACACACCTTACACAACATACACACCTTACACAACATACACACCTTACACAACATACACAACTTACACAACATACACAACATACACACCTTACACAACATACACAACACTAACATAATACAACTTACACAACATAACACAACATACACAACTTACACAACTTACACAACATACACAACATACACACCTTACACAACATACACACCTTACACAACTTACACAACATACACACCTTACACAACTTACACAACTTACACAACTTACACAACTTACACAACTTACACAACATACACACCTTACACAACATACACAACATACACACCTTACACAACATACACAACATACACACCTTACACAACATACACACCTTACACAACATACACAACACTAACATAATACAACTTACACAACATAACACACCTTACACAACATACACAACTTACAGAACTTACACAACATACACAACTTACACAACATACACACCTTACACAACTTACACAACATACACAACACTAACATAATACAACTTACACAACTTACACAACATACACACCTTACACAACATACACACCTTACACAACATACACAACACTAACATAATACAACTTACACAACTTACACAACATACACAACTTACACAACTTACACAACATACACACCTTACACACCTTACACAACATACACAACACTAACATAATACAACTTACACAACTTACACAACATAACACACCTTACACAACATACACAACTTACAGAACTTACACAACATACACAACTTACACAACATACACACCTTACACAACTTACACAACATACACACCTTACACAACTTACACAACATAACACACCTTACACAACATACACACCTTACACAACTTACACAACATACACAACATACACACCTTACACAACATACACACCTTACACAACATACACACCTTACACAACATACACAACACTAACATAATACAACTTACACAACATACACAACTTACAGAACTTACACAACATACACAACTTACACAACATACACACCTTACACAACTTACACAACATACACAACACTAACATAATACAACTTACACAACATACACACCTTACACAACTTACACAACATACACACCTTACACAACTTACACAACATACACACCTTACACAACATACACACCTTACACAACATACACACCTTACACAACTTACACAACATACACAACATACACACCTTACACAACATACACAACATACACACCTTACACAACATACACAACATACACACCTTACACAACATACACAACATACACAACATACACACCTTACACAACATACACAACATACACACCTTACACAACATACACAACATACACACCTTACACAACATACACAACATACACACCTTACACAACATACACACCTTACACAACTTACACAACATACACACCTTACACAACTTACACAACATACACACCTTACACAACTTACACAACATAACACACCTTACACAACATACACAACTTACACAACATACACACCTTACACAACATACACAACATACACACCTTACACAAGGCTAAAGGTAATAATACTGTCCGGAATAATAATAGTGCACGTGCTGTTATGCAATAATAATTCAATTAAATTCAGCTACTCAACTAGTTAGTTAACTTTAACTAAAATAACTCACGCAACTGCAAATGTCGCACTCTATATATGCAATGCAATCGTTTTATCTAGCAGTCTAAAAGAAATAAAACATTTCCTACCTGTTTCTTGTGACAGTAAAACCGCTGAACTCGTTAAAAAATTAGACTACTAGTTAGTAGTGGTTTAGTCAGTTGTTATATCAGAGGTTATCTAACGTCAGGCGCGCGAGACAGTCTTGTGTAATGTTTATCAACCCATGACACTGGGCACGTGACGCTTTCTCGGGTCGCCATTGGCTCTGCAAAGCGGCGCACGTTTACTGTGTTTCAAAACAACCGGAAGTACATATACACTAGATAATAATCTCTCGTTTTTATTTTCATTTAAATGACACTGTTGCACATGTTAAAAACAGCCCTGGTTTTTACTAAAATATGTAAAACATGCATGTGTTGAAATAAGGATTTCTAGACATTTCTTAACAAACAGAAAATAGGAAATAAGATGGCTGAAAGAATGAAGGCGTGAAATGGATGGGAATTATATCATGAGGAAAGAGTAGGGACCATGTACATTAGAAAAGACATGTACTGGATTCACTTTATACAACATCTTGCATATTTTAAAACCATACACTGTTGAATGAGGCAAAGTTCCTAGTGCCCATTTAAAGAGAAAATTCTTATGATAGGGAAGTGGTACACTACATTGCCAAAAGTTTTGGGACACCCCTCAAAATCATTCAGTTCAGGTCTTGTTTTTCAGGGGTTGGGCTCGGCCCCTTAGTTCCAGTGAAAGGAACTCTTCAGCAAAATAGAAATTTTGGACAATTTCATGCTCCCAACATTGTGGGAACAGTTTGGGGATGACCCATTCCTGTTCCAACATGACTGCACACCAGTGCAAAAAGCAAGGTCCATAAAGACATGGATGAGTGAGTTTGGTGTGGAGGAACTTGACTCAGAGTCCTGACCTCAACCTGATAGAACACCTTTGGCATGAATTAGAGTGGAGACTGTGAACCAGACATTCTCGTCCAACATCAGTTCCTGACCTCACAAATGCATTTCTAGAGGAATGATCAGTCAAAAAGTCCCATAAACACACTCCTAAACCTTGTGGAAAGCCTTCCCAGAAGAGTTGAAGCTGTTATAGTGTTATAACTTTTGGCAATATAGTGTAGCTCGCTGGTTAAGATGATGGATTACTGATTGGAAGGTTGTCAGTTCAAATCTCGATTGCTCAGTTGTATAAATGACATATATGGAAGCTGTTCTGGATAGAAGGGTACCAGAAATGTAAATGTTATGAGACCAAGGAAAATATAAGCATAACTTAGGTTTAAAGTGATAATTGTTCATTAAGAATGTTAACTCTTCTCCAATTGTGTAATCTTACCATTTAGCATTCGGTTTATAGAAAACCAGTCAAAACTGATTCCAACAATATGTATTTGAATATCTTGTTCTGTGCTTTATATATCAGCCAGTAACAATAGCAGTCTCAACAATATAGTAATTACATTAAAACACCAAATTAAAATATTCAGTACAGTAATTACATACAATAATAGTATTTTTATACCTCCCAGTCATAAAAAAGATGTGTATGTTCATATTCACCATGTGAGCTCTGTGCTGTGTAGTGACCATGACCTGGCCTCGCACGTAGGTTGATCCATTAAAAGCTGTAAACTGACAGATTTTATGCTCTGTGCTATTTTACAAGTCTGTTGGTTTACTTCCTCTTCAGCCCAGCATTCCTCCTGTGTGGTGTGTCTCTCTGAATCTGTCTGGTTCTGTAGCCAAAGCCCAAAGACTGCAGAGTCTCTGACAGAAAGTGTTGAGTGGGAGAGACACACAGCATCACCAGCAGCTTAGCATCACCTACTAGAAGGAGAGGAGGTAAATTTGCATCATTTGGCTCCATCAGAACTGATTTCACAGCACTGGTGGTGAATACAAATGCAATTTCTAAATATTTTGTTCCCTTCAAAGCACTGTTTGTATAAAACACATTTTTCCCTAATTATCATGCTCACCTATGGAGTCCTGTAGAAGGTGGGTAAGTTTGCTGTTACGGTATGGCACATGAGGACGTTGCTCTGCCAGAGCACCCAGAACAGACAAAGCAGAGAGACTACGGTTTATACAGGAGCTCTCCCACAAAGCTGCTCCACTGACCCCTGATGTGCCTACAAAAACACACACACACAAATTTCAAAACCAGTTTTTGTTTAGGGATCACAAAACTAGGGGAAAATTGGAAACTTGGATTTTGTATCAGCAGCGTGTTCTTATGTTTCTCCAAATAAATTTAATCCAGTGTCCAGTCTTATCAGGATAGGGTTGATGTTGGTGCAGGTTTTCATTTCAACCAAGCAGAAGCCACACTTGAGTCTACTCAAAGCCATGATCAACTGATTAAACAGGTGAAATTACATATTTCCTTACATTTTTCATTTTTTTATTCCCTGTTAATTTAATTAATTTACTAATTTTGCTATTAAACTGTCAATTATAAATATATAGCCATGGATTACTGAGGAGCTACAGTGTGTCTGTGTCTTTGTGGTCAGAACAACAATCATATAATAGTAGCCTGTGAGAAAGGGTTGTTTTTTTTTTCATAACATTTTTTCATGAGTAAGCAAAACACACAAACCTTCTGTTTGTTTCTTTTGTGCTGATAAGTGTCAGTGGTATAAGCAAGATAACTCCCATCGTTAAAATGCACAACTGCTTGGAACTGTGTAACTGATAGATTCTTACCTGCACACTCGCTGCCTGCCAGATCAACCAGCTGCAGCTTTGTTCTGAGGGGTTCCTGCCAAGAGGGAGGGCAGGGTGAATGGCAGGGGGAAGACTGTGGAGAAGAAGCAGAGCTGGAGGAGCGAGAGGAGGCAGCTATGGGGCAGCGGGGGCTCCACCACTGCTTCTGGGATCCACGCTGAACATTCTGTCTTACACTCTGCAACCTGTGAGCTGCAGTATTCACACACACACATACACACAGGTGTGGTCAGTTAATTAGTCACATTGCCCTTTGTCCATGGATTCATGCTCTTTCTCTGTCAACCTTATTCTAAACTTTACATGGAGTGGAGTTTCTCTCTTAAATTCACAGACTAGATAAGCTACTGTTTGGACATGAATGATAATGTATTCTGCAGATGTGTGAGAAAAGTCTTTAAAGGACTGTTAGATGGTCTGGCTCTTTTCAGATAAGGCTCAACTTTGAATGAAAGACTGTTTCTTTTCTAAGCTATATAACGTTTAATAAATAAATAAAATAAATAAATAAAAAAAATTTTCAACCAGTGCTTTGTACATTAGAATTACCGGAATAAAGTATGTGTGTGTGTGTGTGTGTGTGAGAGAGAGAGAGAGACAGAGAGAGAGAGAGAGAGAGAGAACAAGAGCCTGGTGGTGATGAGGTGTGTCAGCCTCAGTTATACCCGGTGTCAGGACACTGATGCTTCGAATTGTGTGTGTGTGTGTGTGTGTGTGTGTGTGTGTATGTGTGTGTGTGTGTGTGTGTGTGTATATGTGAGTGTCCAATGTGACAATGTCCATTGTTAAAAGTGCTATACAAATAAAATGTAATTAAAATGGAAATTGTATGTGTGTGTGTGTGTGTGTGTGTGTGTGTCTGTGTGTCTGTGTCCGTGTGTATGTGTGTGTATCATACTCAGTGCCTGTGGGTTAGGGTTCCTGGATGTGACAGTGAGAGTGACAACAAGGTGGGATCTGGAAGAGTCTCTGTGCACTAATGTTGGACTGTGGGCCCTCAGTCTCAACACTGCACTGAGCAGCTGCATCACCTCTGCTGAGCTATGAACTAACCTAAAATACACAAACACACACATACACACACACACACACACACACACATGTTTAGGATGGGTTATATAGGGAAACAAATGATCGTAATACCGTTACAAAAATATCATCACACAACATGCGTCACTGTTGCACACACAACACTGGCACTTTAAAATTAGAGAAAATATGGTGTTAGTGTTATTTTCATATCTCTATATCTTTTGAACATGTTGAACAGGAAACATAAATAATAAAAACGTTATAAAAGCGTTGGCAATACCGATGATACACAAAGCAATGATTACACAATTTCACACCTGTGCATAATACTGACCAGCATCAAATCCCAAATCCAGATGCACAGCAAGCAGAAACAACACTTACTCTTAAGAAACTCCTAAAAATTAAGAACAAACCATTTTTCTTCCTTTTGCCAGAAGGTGAGAAAGGTCTGGAGTTAGCAGTATTACTCACTCATATGTAAGACAGGGCACTTCACTAATGCCTGTGCTGGTCGTGATGACTTCTCTCTTAACCCCCACTGCTGCTCCATCCTCATCTTTGGCCAAAAGGTCCATTAGCTCATTATTATAAACCTCCACCATGGAAACCTCCACTGTGTGTCTTTCTGCTGGCTTCCCTGAGATCAACCTGACAAAAAATGCATGTAGCAGCAGATATTTAAAGTATATTTTTATTCTTAAAAAAGGATATCCTCTTATGGGGATAATAATAATAATCCAAAGTGTGATACAAAGTGACCAGAGGGCTAAATTGTAGGCTACATGTAGGCTAGACACTACATTTATGACAATAAATGACGTAAAGGTTGAGACTTACTTGAATAACTCTTTAGCTGCTTTGGGGATAATTCCTTCCTGTTCAGGATGTGTGCAATCCTCATCTTGAGATCCAATCATAGAATATGTCTTTCCGCTGCCTGTCTGCCCATAAGCCATGATACACACGTTATATCTGAATATAAGACACAAAATTCATTACAACATTCACCTTTACGCCGCTTAATATCAAAACAACAGCGATATTTGTTTGCTAAGAAGGGAAAATAATTCAAATCTTCAAGCTCACCCATCCAACAATGAAGTTAACAGAGGCTTTACTTCTTCAAACACAGCATCCTGCGCATCCTCTGGCCCATGTACCCTGTTAATCAGATACTCATGGTGAAAACACCCACAGAGATCCTTCGTATTAAAGGAATGGTCTAACGATTTTTCACCCTGTGTCTAACCCATCATTAGCGTATGTGTGATTACCCTGAACAGCACATTTCCTCTTTCTGAGAGAACAGAAAATTAGTTTACTCAAAACTCACTTGTAATGAAAGCCTGAAAAGAGGTGTTTAAAAGATTCATGCAATTTCTAGACTGTTGTTTTTATGTATTCTTTAGACAATCATATGTTCAAATTAAAATCTAAATCTGTATAGAGCGTCCTTTCAGAGAATGACTATTTTTTGATAAAGTATTAACATGTTAAGTTGTAAGTGACCACAAAACTGTGATTACTTACACTTTTATTTTGTAATGATCTTTTACCCCACTGATCTGGTATTGTGTGTAATTTTTGTTGTTTTTATTCAATACAAGGAAATGTATCAAAATTATTGTCTGGGTAATTTCACATACAGATGTAATGGCTAGTAAGAAACGATTATTTATGTAAAACTATTACTGTGCACTTGACTTTATGTCACGTGTCATGATAATATACCTCTCAAATTTTGTTCATTTGTAGACTCCCAGGCTTCGCACAATTCACAAGAACAGAGTCCTGGAAAAAAAAGTGATATGCCATGGTATTAGCAGGTCAGGGGCCTTTATAAATCACGCATATATAATGTTTATATATGCAAATTATTTATTGTTATATACTTATTATATATGCTAATTATTTGGACTGTGAAAATGCACTTCTGGTTAGATGCTAACTGTATTTCGTTGCCTTGTACCCACATGTGCAGTGACAATAAAGTTGAATCTAATCTAATTCACTTACATCACTAACAGCCTGCACCACCACCTCTGAGGATGAAGGCCTGAAAAGATAATTTGCACTAGCACTTCTGCACAATTATACTGACATATTGAGTCAATGAAGTGTGGGAGAAATTGCATCACCTCAGCTAAATAAGCATAGGATTTTTTTTTACCCATTAGTGGATAAAGAACTTTGGATGTGGTCAAAAGGCAGGAGAGGGCGCACCCTGCAGTGCACTCTAATATTACCCCTCAACTCCTGAAACCAAAATAAATAAATATAGTTCAAGTCATTTTAAAACATATCGAGTTGCACCAAAGAATACAACGATTTTCTTTCTGCTGATCCTAAATTTTATTCCTATATTTTATAATTTATTACATCCATTACAGCTGAAGTACCATGGCACTATAAAATCCAACAACCAGACCCCCACTGTAGATAACAAAGTTTATGTAATCTACAACACAGGTTAAACAAACCATTAATTGCATTTCATAAACTAACAAAATCAGTGATCAAATCAGGAGCTTACGATTAGTGTGTTGTGTATCTCCCTCCTCCTCATCCGCTCTACTCTGTGCCTCTCCTTTTCCTCTTGTAAGGAGTGCTCCAGAGAAGCCACCTGTGCCTGTAGCCCTATAATCACCAAACAGAAAGCAAATATCCTCAGTGCATACAGTCCAGATGGTCCTGTACCAAATAATTCAAAACTCTGATAGTGGAAATAATGGGAAATAGTGAAAAGTAAGTGTTAGAGAAAGAGAAAAACAAACAACACACTAACACTGCTTTCTTTATACTTTGCATTTAGATTTTTACATTACACACTACATATATTTGAGGCTTGACACTGTGTTTAGATTCGTATCACACATATTCTTAATTTTTAATTTTGTTTCCCTTGATGACATTCAATCAACTTTTTATATAAAAGGGGTGTAAGAATTCCTTATACATTATAGATATATATATATATATTTTTTTTTTTTCAGGGGATGGGCTTGACCCCTCTTAACCCCTTAGTTCCAGTGAAAGGAACTCTTAATGCTTCAGCATACCAAGACATTTTGGACAATTTCCCAACTTGGGGATCATCCATGTCTTTATGAACCTTGCTTTGTGCACTGGTGCGCATGGCTTGGTATGCTGAAGGATTAAGAGTTCCTTTCACTGGAACTAAGGGGTCAAGCCCAACCCCTTAATTCAATGATTTGGAGGGGTGTCCCAAAACGTTTGGCAATATAGTGTAAGTGGACCAAAAATACATTATAATAATAGAAACTACCCCAAATGAGAGAGACAGACTAACCAGAGAAATGGTGTTGCAAATGCCAATGGGTTAAGAAGTACTGGAAACACTGACCATATAGCAAGAGCAAAAAAACTTAACAGAACAGCAAAGAGTAATTGTGAACATGTCATGCCTGCACATGCACACACACACACACACTCCATCAAGCACTGTCCCTGCCCAAAAAAACAAACAAACAAACAAAAAGAAATCTACACACTGTGCTGGTTTAAGGCCTATTATATCTACTGACAGATGATTGATGACAGGTGAGTTACATACTGGACCGAAGATGGAAAAATGTAAATCTGCTTAATTAATTAATTTCTATAATCACTTACTCTGAGTGTCACCAGCCTGGTCACTCTGGACAGCTCTGCTAATGATGCCCATCCACTCCGACAGCTGTTTGCTCTGGTTCTCCAGCTCTGTAGCCAGGCCCACGTATGCAGCAAAAACATTCCTCAAATCTTTCTTCAGAGCCTGAAAACAGTGTTACAATAAAACAAACTGAAAAATAGTGGATTTTGGAATAGTGGATAGTACCACTTGGATACCATGGTTGTAGATTTAACCTGCTGCCAGGTTGGTCTTGCGCTCAGTCACTGAACATTTGATGGCTTCAGCAGGAACAAATTAAATGAATATGGAATGAATTCAGAAATTACGTTGAAGTTACTCAAAAGCTCCCGGCTACACAGTTGCACTTGACTATATGCAGTTTTAGAAAGGACATTATTGAATCGTACTCTCCAGTGTCGCACAGTTAAGGCTGGTGTTCCTTTCGAGTCTGGTTTTCTCTCAAGGTTTCTAGTCTTTCCTTACCACTGTTTCCTCAGGCTTGCTCAATAGGAATACTTCTAAATTTAAGTTAATGGTAATTTAGTTTTATTTTGACTTTTTAAGATTGTTGTAAAGTTGCTTTGAGACAATGTCCATTGTGAAAAAATGTCACACAAACTGTGAAGACAGGAACAATCAACTGTTTCCTACGTGACCTTACCTGGACGTGTGAGAGAAGTTTGGCCAGGGGAACAAGAGTGCTCTTTTGCACATTTCCCTGGTGTTGACAGTGCCTCTTTGCCAGAATCACATCCTCCTCTTGATCCCTTCGAAGTTTTCCCATACACTTGAGTAAGATTAAAAGATGAAAAGGTCACATATAATAACAAAATCATTTACACTGGAACAAATCAGAAAACTGACCCTGCTTTACTGCAGATCTTATTCCTCAGAAATCCCCCTAGGTTTTTGGTTGTTTTTCTTCTTTATTATATCCTATGATAACATGATGAGCTTTTTATCTCTAATTTAACCTTCCTTACGGTCAGAAGTAAATCACAGACACTTGCCATGGTGACAAACCTCTTACCTCAGTGTAAAACCATCTGTCTGTACAAATCCCTAACTGTAACGTAGAAGCAATGACCATATACCTGGTATTCAATTCCACAAATGAGCTGATTTGCTCACCATTACAGAAAAACAAAACATCCTTTCATAGCATATATGCCTATTGATATTTTTAGTTACATAATAAAAATTTGCAACGTTATTAAGTTACCTCAGCAAGTCTCAGGTGAAGAAGCGCAGTCTCCGTCTCCAGCTCTAAAATCCGTTCTTCTTTACTCTGAAATGTAATATTCATAACGACTTAAACAAGCCATTTCCTTAAAAGACTACAGGCATGGCTTAGTGTTAGCTGATTCTACATCTGAGCTTCAGTCATCATCTTCCTGTCACTGAACGGTTTGAAGAAAGGCACTTACTCGGAGTTTGTGCTCCAGAAGGTGCACCTGATGAGCAAAAATTTGGTCTCTCTTAAGAAAATGTGGCATTTTATAAAACTCAGAAGGCGAATGTGAAAGAAATGTCACCAGGAGTTAACTCTGTTGGCCAGGTGCACTACAGTAGGCCAATTAAAGGATTAACTCCTTTCTAATATAGCTGTCTGTCAGGACGCATCCTTCCACACTTCCGCACAGAGTATAGTTATTCACAACTAGTACAGAAATACTTAACATATATATACCAGCTGTAGTGTCCTGTTACCCAACATTCACTTTTTTCCAGCATAGCTCAGTGTATGATTAGCACATTACCGAATTATGAAATGTATTTATCTTTGTCTTTACATTATAGTGCTGAATAATTTATTTCGACAGGCTTTAATCCCTCAGTGGTTGGGTTTGTTCCCTGTGAAGAAATTGAACCCAGGCCATGGCAATGAGAAAGATGGAAAGGTCCGATGGGATTTGCTGAGAAAGATGGAGAAAGATGGAAAGTGCAAGCTCATATTGGCCTGCCAAACCAGCCCACTGTACTGCAGTAAACTCCACCAGGGGACCATAAACTGCAATATTTAAAAATGACACATTAAAGGAAGACACTTCAACCGGGTAACTATAGGGATGCAGAAGAAAACCAGAGCTCTGCAGAAGAAATTACACCTTTTATGATTTGGATGGATGGATGGATGGATGGAAGGAAGGAAAGAAGGAAGGAAGGAAGGAAGGAAGGAAGGAAGGAAGAAAAAAAAATACACACCTTGCCCTTTACCATTATATTCACAATTTAATTGTCTGTGGTGTTAGATAGATAGATAGATAGATAGATAGATAGATAGATAGATAGATAGATAGATAGATAGATAGATAGATAGATAGATAGATAGACCACAAAGTGTAAGATTAAATGTTTTTATTTACTGAGTTTAATATGTAAACATGTTTTCCCTCAAGGCGTTAACCCTCACATACAGTATTACATATACAGGATTCATCAGGCTGTCGACAGGAAGCACAGGACTGAGGCTGATTTAGCCTTATGGCACAAATTTATTATATAGGCTAAGGCAATTCTAAGGTAGAAGACATTTCTTAATTGATCTATATAACTAGTAACTATTTTTACCTGTTAGTATAATTAAAACTCTGACCTGGAGGTAAAGTGAGGCATAGTGACTCTGAGCCACAGGAAGAGAAAGATGTAGAACCAGAAGGAATGTTTGAAGGTAGAAGCTTTCACTGCTTTCTATTAAGCTTTACAGTTGTTGTTGTTTGCATCTACAATCAATACATTTCTAAGTAACTTTATTTACTACGATAATTTACTACGATAATAGAGCAGATAGAAGATTTTAAACTTTAGTTTTAGGTTTATATCTTAAGATATCTTAATCTCACCCCATTCAGCATCTTACCCCAAGCACTGCAAACTACGTAAACTTCAGACAAGGACAGTCACAGTAGAACTGAGGATTTATGTACATGTTTTTCAAAGATGATCATTTGTTAATTAATACTTCAGAGAATCCCATTCACTGGTTCCAATGAGATGACTGAATTATAAAAATATAACCTATTTCCGTAATATAATTTAAAACAATTTCAGCAAATTAGTGTATGTTTGTAAGACCTGATCCAGTTTTCTAGAACAGCAGCTGGTCTGTACATGTGTGTTTGAGGGCGAATTAAATTCTCTCTACACACATTGCAATTCCCATTCCTCCTCCGATGCACAGTGCAGCAACACCTTTCCTTCCTCCCGTCCTCTGAAGTGCATGCAGGAGGGTCACCAGCACCCTGCAGCCAGACATACCCAGAGGATGACCCAGAGAGATGGCTCCACCACAGACGTTCACCTGCAACAGGAAAACAAACACAGCCGTCAACACATGATACATGAATTGATATAAATGAGAGAGCTACAAGGTAATGTGGCAATGCAGAGTTTTATTCCTTAGTTATCCTCAAACATGACAACAGACATTGGGATTGGCATTTTGTAAATGTTTAAGTGACTGAATGTTCATCTATGTTATGTAGCTAAAATATGGCCAAACTTTCATATTATATACCGATCAGGCATAACATTATGAAGTGATTGTGAAGTGAATTACACTGATGATCTCCTCATCATGGCACCTGTTAGTGGGTGGGATATGTTAGGCAGCAAGTGAACATTTTGTCCTCAAAGTTGATGTGTTAGAAGCAGGAAAAATGGACAAGCGTAATGATTTTAGCGAGTTTGACAAGCGACAAATTGTGATGGCTAGACAACTGGATCAGAGCATCTCCAAAACTGCAGCTCTTGTGGGGTGTTCCCGGTCTGCAGTGGTCAGTATCTATCAAAAGTGGTCCAAGGAAGGAACAGTGGTGAACCGGTGAGAGGGTCATGAGCGGTCAGGGCTCACTGATGCACGTGGGGAGTGAAGGCTGGCCCGTGTAATCCGATCCAACAGACGAGCTACTGTTACTCAAATTGCTGAAGAAGTTAACGCTGGTTCTGATAGAAAGGTGTCAGAATACACAGTGCATGATGGGTCAGGGCTGTTTTGGCAGCAAAAGGGGGACCAACACAATATTATAATGGTCATAATGTTATGCCTGGTCGGTGTATGTTTATGATAATAAACGCATCACTACTTTTTTTGTGTCCCAACATGATATTTAATTTAAAACTGGCACAATTTTATTTCCTGTACAGAAACAGCTTCTTCAGAGAAACTTATATAGTAGTTAATATTTGTGTTAAAAATGAATTACCATTTCATTAATTGCAACTAATGAACACAATCCACATTTTTTCTTGGACTCTATTCAAGCTACTGCAATAGTTAATAAATGCAGGTATATCACGTGCCCAGTCTAAGATGCAAAGGTTCGATGATACACTGAAGATTAAGAAGATTAGGGTCAGCTCAAAATAGAGGTCACGACTTGTACTAAGCAACAGGTTTGTTATCAGTTTGTATGCGTCAGTGACAATCCACTAGGTGTTCCCACATGGACAACCTAAAGATAAACAATGCAAACCTAAATCTCACCCTTGCGTCTGTGGATAATCTCAGATTTGGGCCTAAGAATTGCTGCGATCATAAAAGCTTTCCTTTGTTCATCCCAGCACTCACATTTTGAAAATGCTTTCTGGTGTCACCCAAAATAGGATGAGATCCATTTTAGTCTTTTACTCTTGTGTCATATTAGGCAGTTTTTTATTTCCACTGTTGTGTCTGGCTCACTCATTAAGGATCTACACTTACATCTGGATTTCTGTAGTTGAT
The DNA here is from genome assembly GCF_019097595.1 of Hemibagrus wyckioides. Classification (NCBI taxonomy): domain Eukaryota; kingdom Metazoa; phylum Chordata; class Actinopteri; order Siluriformes; family Bagridae; genus Hemibagrus; species Hemibagrus wyckioides. The sequence continues at coordinate 10,513,970 of NC_080734.1, read as the reverse complement.
TTGTAGCCTTGTCTATTGTTTAAACATCTCTTCATTCCAATTAACACATGCTTCTCACACATGCTCTTCACATGCTTCGAGTTGAGCGAAAGAAATGAAATTGACAACCTTGTCAGGATTCAGACCAAGTTCCTGAACCACTGCGAGACACTGAGCGGCGAAGGCCTCGTTGATTTCATACAGATCCACCTCAGACAGCTGCCAGCCAGCCTTCTCTGTCTAGTGATACAGAACATGCATTTTTGATTTATCAGTAACTGAAAACATTTGTATTACAACAGTATACCAATATGAGTAAACGCTTTAAAAACAATTAAATTTTTCCAAAGAAATAGACAGTTTAGAAGAAAGGTCAACATTTTTGTTTTTATAATGGAATGACTAGCCATCTGTGCACCGAGGGACACTCACTGCTTTTCTGATGGCTGATATTGGCCCTGTGCCCATGATGGAAGGATCAAGGCCAGTTTGAGCCCAAGAGACAATCCGTGCCATTGGTTGGAGACCACGCCTCTGAGCCTCTGATTGGCTCATGAGCACAGCCGCTGCAGCCCCATCATTTATTCCTGTGGAAGAGAAAGCAGGCACCAGATAATATCTACTGTAGACAATGCAAAAATGATGAGGGACAAAGATTTTGTAAGTGCAAGACTGTCTTGCTGAGCAACATTTAGAAGTGAATGAACTCTGGGTTATTTAGCTAATCAGATCAGTCTCTTTTATTTACCTGATGCATTGCCAGCCGTGACGGTGCCAGACCCGTCCTGCAGAAAATAGGGCTTCAGCTTGGACATGGCATCCATGTTGCTCCCATGACGAGGAAATTCATCAACTTTAACTTCTACTGGACCTAATAAAAATAATATAATAATTTGTAAATATAAACTAATTAAAAAAAATACTCTTAAACCAGCCAAATCTGAATGAGAAAAAAGTAAGAAAAAATAACTGACTAAGATATCTGGCACAGCATGTTACCTTTTCTTGAAGGAACAATAACTGGAACAATCTCCTGGTTAAAGTGACCAGCCTTCTGGGCTGCCTCGGTTCTGCTCTGTGACGTGACCGCATACTGATCCTGAGCTTCTCGGGTCACACCCCACTGCTTAGCCACGTTCTCCGCTGCAAAGGAACAACAAAATTATACATCAAAAAACTTAAAATGACTTTCTGGTCTATAAAAGTGGAATTGTAATATACTGAACTGGTGTGATTAGAGCGCCAACATGGGAAATATGGGAAAAAAATGGGAAATATGAAAATGTCAGTGCTGGTCAAGCATACCTGTGATACCCATATGGTAGTTGTGAAAAGCATCAGTGAGTCCATCTGCCACTATAGAGTCCTGCAATGTCCCATCTCCCATCTTGATTCCTGACCTCATTTGCACTGTGTGAGGTGCCTAAGGACCAACGTGTACACAAAAATCCTCTCTGTAATATGCTGCTGTCCATTCATGTTTAAATATTCTGTTTAAGATACGATATAACTTCTAATTTATTAATCCAGAAAGAAATTCTTTTGCCAGAGACTGCTTCAGATATCACAAGTGAAATAAATATAAGTGAAATAAAATGTAAACAAAATGCACAAAAAGGAGCTAGAGAATTAAGAGCAGATAATATGTTATTGCACATGGTATGATCTTAACAAACATATTGTTTTCAAATAAAATTGAATTTTAAATAAAAAATTCAGACCAAACAAATGAAAAGGATGCTAAAGTCTGTGAAAACGCTTTCCTTTCTGATCTATGTAGCTACAGAAGTCTCTGGTCTGAGGAACTGCCTAATTTTTCCAAATATTTGTACTGGAAATATTTTTGCTCAGTTCCACAGAAATGCTTTGCTGAGTCTGCAACCAGATTGCGGTATGCCATTTTTTGGTGCCTGAGCTGAGCTCTAAATAATACCTACCCGGCTCATGCTCTCCATGCCCCCTGCAACCACGACTGTGGACTCTCCCATTATGATGGACTGAGCTCCAAGACACACAGCTTTTAGACCAGATCCACACACCATCTGACAGCTCCATGCAGGCACAGGGTACGGGATTCCTGCGGCAACACTAGCCTGACGTGTAGGGTTCTGTCCATTACCTAGAAACACCAAGTGTAAAAAGTCAGCATTGAACAAGGATTCCATTACTTACATTACTATTATTAAATATCACAGTGCCACTTAAATTAAAACAATTTTTGAGAATCCTATGCAGTCGATATGTCATTTTCTCCTAAGGTAAATACCTTGATAACTAATTTATGCTGTAAACATTTTACCTGCAGTGAGGACATGTCCCATGATGACCTCGGATACCTCATCTGGCTTTACATCAGCCCTCTTCAGGACATCCTTAATGACTCCTGAAGCCAAATCAGAAGGAGCCACACTGCTCAGGGCCCCATTAAAGGATCCTTGAAAGACAAAAAAATGTTTAAAACCACAAAGAACTACACTTTCTCATTTTTTTTTTATAATACATTCATACACTATAGTAAAACATGCAACTCTAACATAATCAGGAGCAGCATTAAAGGGATCATTGGAACGGACTAACCTGTGTGAGAGAGGATTCATTCATTCATTTATTTAATGCTTCTGTTTTTTATAGAAATTAATATCAGATCAGTGATCACTCTGCCCTCATAATAATATTTCACAATACACTGTTCATTTCCACACACATGGACAAAATTGTTGGCACCCTTACATTAAATAAAGAAAAACCCACAATTATTGTTTTTTAAGTGAATAATTCACAGGGATGCACTGCAGCATTGAAGGGTTGCCAATGCCAATGGTAAATATACAGCTCTGGAAAAAAGTAAGAGACCGCTGCAAAATTTCTTATGTTTTTTCTTACAGGTCATGTATTGGTGAGATGAACAGTTTTGTTTCATTTTTTGTGAACTGCTGACAATATTTCTCCTAAATTCAAAATATAACTATTGTTATTTCGAGGGTATATTTAAAGGAAATGACAACACGTCAAAATAACCCAAGATCATGCAGTATTTGCAGAGCTTTAACAACTCAAATAAAACAAAATGCAATTAATTTGTATATAAATTGTGTTAATGCTTTGGCTAAATAACATTAAGAAATCAGTATTTGGTGGAATAACCCTGATTTGCATGCGTTTTGGCTCCATGCTCTCCACCAGTTTCTCACATTGCTGTTGGGGAAGTTTATACCACTCTTTTTGCAAAAAAGCAAAAAAAAAAGCTCAGCTTTGCTTGATGGTTTGTGATCATCCATCTTCCTCTTGATGGCATTCCAGAGGTTTTCAATAGGGTTCAAATCTGGAGATTGGGCAGTGGTCTCTTATTTTTTTTCCAGAGCTGTATATACACTACTCACAAAAATTTAAGGATAGTCGGCTTTCGGGTGAAATTTCAGGATGCACCTAAAATGCACTATAACCTTTACAGGTGAACTTAATTTGACCTTCTCTACAATTTTGAATGCACATGTCCAACTGTTCAGTGTTTCAGTACTTTTTGCATAACTTGCTGTTCTCTAACAAGGTGCTTAACGGCAAAATTCACAACTGGTGTTTGATCCATGAATCGACCAATAGATTTTCTGGTTCAATTAGAATTGGTATTTAAACAGTCCTCTTCATCATGCTGTTCACATTTTGACATCATGAGACCAAGACCACACCTAACAATTGATCAACAGTACCTCGCCATTGCAAGGCTTCAAACAGGATGTTCTCAGAGGGAAGTGGCCACTGAGCTTAGAGTGTCATCAGCAGGTTGCGACAGAGATACAGAGAGACTGGAAGAGTCATAGAAAAGCATAGAAGTGGACGTCCTTTGGCCACATCCCACGTTGATGACCACTTCATTGTGAACAGTGCCCTGTGGAGCCGGATGATGAATGCCACTCAACTCCAGGCACATTTAAGGGAGGTGAGAGGCACCCAAGTGTCACGTCAGACCATTCGAAACTGTGTACATCAGCATGGTCTGCGTGCTAGACGACCTGCAAGGGTACCTGACCACACCACCAGGCACAGGCGTCATCGTCTTGCATGGGCCAGCTGGACGAGGGACCAGTGGGCCTCAGTGCTGTTCTCTGATGAAAGTTGATTCATGTTGAGCAGAAATGATGGCTGCCAACGATGTTGGAGACGTCAAGGAGAGCGCTATGCATCAGCCACTGTTGTGGTGGTGTTACAGTCTGGGCAGGTGTGTCTACTCAATACAGAACTGCCCTACATCTTGTGAACGGTACAGTGACAAGCCAATAACCAGAATAACATCATTAATCCAGTCATTGTGCCCCTGCATGAACAACACAGGCCTAATTTCATCTTCATGGACGACAATGCTCCAGCTCATCGAGGTCGCATCATTAGGGAACGGCTGCTGGAGGCTGGGGTACCTCAAATGGAGTGGCCTGCACTTTCTCCAGACCTGAATCCCATAGAAAACCTATGGGATCAGCTGAGTCGCCGTGTAGAGGCTCGTAACCCTGCACCCCAGAACCTCAATGACCTGAGGGCTGCCCTTCAAGAAGAGTGGAATGCCATGCCTCAGCAGACAATAAGTCGACTCGTTAACAGCATGAGACGTGGTTGTCAAGCTGTAATTGATGGTCAAGGCCACATGACAAATGATTGAGACACTGACATTTTTTGTTGTGGTATACCCACCACTGTTGTTGGCTTTTGTTTCAATAAATTGTTTGAGATGAGGAAATCACCATTGCATGCTTCTACTTAAATGCCCTACTTTCATGATATAATATCACTGTAGCATGAACTTTTTACATTTTCCATAAATTTCACCCAAAAGCCAAATATCCTTAACTTTTTGTGAGTAGTGTATATATAATCCTCAGGAGAGTCCACTACTGGTTAATGAAGTGACGTCATGTGAATATTTAAAATATTTATTATGGGTATTATTAATATATTGATCAGTTTTTTACATCTTATAATGAATGAGTTATGAAAGAAATTGTGCACGAGCCTTTAAAACTGATTCACATATAGATGTTAAAACTGTCCCATTTCATGCACATAGCTTGCTGTGAAGGATAATTTACCTGTTTAAAATTTCTCAAATAAAAGTGCACAAACATGCCGCCCAAACCGTGTAATCACCCGAATATCAATTAACTTATTACCCTGTAAATACACTATATTGCCAAAAGTATTCGCTCACCCATCCAAATAATCAGAATCAGGTGTTCCAATCACTTCCATGGCCACAGGTGTATAAAATCAAGCACCTAGGCATGCAGACTGTTTTTACAAACATTTGTGAAAGAATGGGTCACTCTCAGGAGCTCAGTGAATTCCAGTGTGGAACTGTGATAGGATGCCACCTGTGCAACAAATCCAGTCATGAAATTTCCTCACTCCTAAATATTCCACAGTCAACTGTCAGCTGTATTATAAGAACGTGGAAGTGTTTGGGAACGACAGCAACTCAGCCACGAAGTGGTAGGCCACGTAAACTGACGGAGCGGGGTCAGCGGATGCTGAGGCGCATAGTGCGAAGAGGTCACCAACTTTCTGCAGAGTCAATCGCTACAGACCTCCAAACTTCATGTGGCCTTCAGATTAGCTCAAGAACAGTGCGCAGAGAGCTTCATGGAATGGGTTTCCATGGCCGAGCAGCTGCATCCAAGCCATACATCACCAAGTGCAATGCAAAGCGTCGGATGCAGTGGTGTAAAGCACGCCGCCACTGGACTCTAGAGCAGTGGAGACGCGTTCTCTGGAGTGACGAATCGCACTTCTCCATCTGGCAATCTGATGGACGAGTCTGGGTTTGGCGGTTGCCAGGAGAACGGTACTTGTCTGACTGCACTGTGCCAAGTGTAAAGTTTGGTGGAGGGGGGATTATGGTGTGGGGTTGTTTTTCAGGAGCTGGGCTTGGCCCCTTAGTTCCAGTGAAAGGAACTCTGAATGCTTCAGCATACCAAGACATTTTGGACAATTCCATGCTCCCAACTTTGTGGGAACAGTTTGGAGCTGGCCCCTTCCTCTTCCAACATGACTGTGCACCAGTGCACAAAGCAAGGTCCATAAAGACATGGATGACAGAGTCTGGTGTGGATGAACTTGACTGGCCTGCACAGAGTCCTGACCTCAACCCGATAGAACACCTTTGGGATGAATTAGAGCGGAGACTGAGAGCCAGGCCTTCTCGTCCAACATCAGTGTGTGACCTCACAAATGCGCTTCTGGAAGAATGGTCAAAAATTCCCATAAACACACTCCTAAACCTTGTGGACAGCCTTCCCAGAAGAGTTGAAGCTGTTATAGCTGCAAAGGGTGGACCGACGTCATATTGAACCCTATGGATTAGGAATGGGATGTCACTTAAGTTCATATGCGAGTCAAGGCAGGTGAGCGAATACTTTTGGCAATATAGTGTATTTGCTTTCTGCCTCGTATGTCACGCGCTACATGCCCATCAACCAACCCCTTTAAAAATCCAGCCTAAGAACGAGAGCTTTCTCTCTGGTGACCTGGGTTTGGCCAATCACAAAGAGTCGCTCGTGCATGACCCTACTCAACCAATCAGAGACTAGAGTAACCTGTGCGCGAACCAATCAAATCTCTTCAACGACAACTCATCATCAGCACAAAGAGCTAACACGAGTTCATATTGTGAGCTGATTAACTTATAAAAAATTTGCGACACACAGAAATAACCCTTAAAGCAGTACTCGGTTATAAAACGATTCTTTAGCGTTCAAATAAAACAGAAAGCGTGTATAAATTGTTCGTTGCCTGATCTGTCAGTCTCAGGTGATCTCCATAGAGACAGTCACAGAGAGTGGACATTACCTATAGGCGTCCTGGCCGCAGACACGATCACTACAGTGTCCATTTCTCTCCGCAGGGTGCTCTCTGTCAGTGCAGCAATCTCACTATAAACTCAGTTCCCTGTGCACAGAGCTCTTACTCACACACCAGGGGAGGTTCCTGGTTAGAGCGACGCTTCATTGATTTTTTTTTACCGTCGCAGACAACAGGGAAAATCCGGTAAGCCTTCAGAAATCTCCAGAACCTGCCTTCAGCGCCCCCTGGAGGTCTGGATGAACAGAGCTCTGCACCATTAACCCAGTGGATCCCAAATCTCACTCCTGTTACTGTGAGGAAGATCAGTTTCAAGCTACAACTTCCGTATATAAAAATGCATGCTTCATGTGAAGGCCACTATTTTGTAACGTTAGAACTTCTCATAGATGGTTATATTGCTTTTCATGACCTTTTATATTTGGTGTTCATAAAGCAATGTGATAATGCTTGTTGATCTAATGATTAGACAGATTAAGAGTTGATTCCAGGGTCATATTAAAAGCCTTTATTGATATTTGGTCAGTACACGAAATGAATTGAAATCAGAATATGAATCCAACAAGATACATCTCAGCAAAACTACCCACAAATTAAACAAAAAAAAACTCATCTTTCCATATGGGGATGAACAGAAAAATGTTTTCTTAAAAAGTTCAACATCAAGTAACTAAGGACATTCTGAAGTAAGTGAAGAGCTTGCCTCCTGGCTTAAACTTTATGGTACAACCGAAGTTTGACTGGTTTTAGTTTAGTGAGCAAATTAAGTATACAGACAGGGTGATTTTCAAATAACCTTGAGCGGCATTTAGCACATTATAAAACCTTAAAACATCAGATATTTATTCTCATGCTGCTCATTTGTTATTTAATTTATACTGCTCAACATAATCAGCTATGTAATATTGCAAAAATATTAACAGCTATGTAATATTGCAGCTATGTTATATTGCAAAAAAGAGTTATGACTGGAAATGGCTAAAAAAAAAAAAAAATGTATCTGATTTTCAATTCCTGAAGCAAAAAAAAAAAAAAAAAAACCCAACAAAATCTAACTGGCCTTAAACGTGTGGCTTATTTTTGCTTGCCATGAGTATAAAAAAACAAAACAAAACAAGAACATTTTAAAGATTACAAAACAGACCCTGCGGAGGGGTTGGAGGCAGTTGTAGCAACAGCTGCAGAGTCCAGCCCGTTGTGAGTGGTGTGATGTGTGCCTGCTGTCCTGGTGCTCTTGGCGACAGTTGCGGCCTCGCGGGAGTCAGTGTTGGAGTCTGTGTCATTTGAGTGCTGAGTCACTGATGCCTCGCTGCCTGTTGGAGAGTCCACGCTCTCGTAACCTGCACTGAGAGTCCCATAGCCATCCCCTGTGCCTTGGCTCGCTGCGCCCTCCGAGTGGTTAGACAGTTTGGCTCCACTCCCGTGGGCAGGGCTGGAAGCACAGGGTGACCCTGGATAATCCTCATCAGCACTGCTTGCCTCCCGAAATGGGCCGGAGCTGGACAGAGCTCTCTGGGTGGAACCGTTGGAAGGACCGTTGAAGATACGGCTGCAGTCTTTTGCCCCAGTGGAACTGCCTGAGGGGGCTGTTTCAGTTTCAGCAGGAGGCTCAGAGGTGCTGGGAGGAGAAGGGACAGTCCTGCTTGGACCTGCACCACTAGTGGTACCCAGAGCCTGGGCTTGCTGAGACAGCTGTTGCCTGGTCTCCCTCAGCTGCTGCTGGAGAAGAAGGATGGTACTCTGCATGCCTTCAACTTCTTCATCCAACTGAATGATAAAGTCGTTCAACTCTGAATAATAAAACACAGGAACTCAAACACACAGAAATATAGCAAACTATGTGATGATATATTGGCTGTAATGACAAAGCAGTCAGTAGTAGTGGGCCATGGGGGGGGGGATTACACTTTCATACAATATTTCATTAAATATTGTAATAAAAAAAAACTGAAGTTGCAATAACAGATTTTACAGAAGTACTTTTGTAGAGTAACTTGTAAGCTCTACTAACAATAGTGTGACAAGTATATTTGCTAATAAGGTTTAAATTACATTTGACCATTCTCAGCAATAAAGAAGAAAAAAAAAAGATGGAACATTTGCCAACAAGGGTAATCCTTTCATATAAACATCATAGAAACATTCAACCACATTATCCTACTGAGATGCTGTTCTAACATCAGTTGGGTGTATGGATGGAGAATCCAAAAACAGTGGCAGAGAACATAATTGTAAAGGCAAAAAAAAAAAAAGAAGAAAAAAAGTTTCTCTCACCATCTTGACTGCTCTTGAGCTCCTCGCTGTACTTTTTCTGCAGGGCAAGTTCAGCCTCTAGCTGGGCGATGCGGCCCTGTGACAGCTGCCTGCCCAGCTCCTGGTTCTCCTGGATCAGCATGCGACACTTCGCCATCAGCTTCTTACCAGTCTGGCTGCAAGGGAGACAAGTCTGACATCACATGGTGAACAGAGCCATGAGCACAACAAGGACAACTGGAGTAAAATGCCAAGCAGTGGCAACACTGCAGGATAAGTTCCATAACACCACCTTGGGTCATTAGTCAAATGATCCAAGACATTCAAAATGGTATATGGGTGATGAACATTTATGTGGAACCCTAACAGATGAGTGTACCGGTCAGAAATCAAAAGTCAATGCAAAACTCTTTCAACCCAATAGATGAATAACTGAACCAATAAATCTCACAGTAACATGTGACTGGCACCAATTAGAAATGCACACAGACTCCATATATACATGGTTTTCCAAAAAAAAAAAATGGTGTAGCAGACCTCAGCATTTTCACACTTCAAGATCTCCGTGAATGTATATACAACATTTTACTTTTAAACTGTTCAAAAGTTTGCGTACGTGTTAAATGACACTGGACTACATGTGCCACACTCTAATACTTACAGTACCCTGACAATAACAGTAAGGGGCACAACATACTATTATGGCCATTATCAGGGTTACCACAAGATCCAGAAATGACAAATAAGTTACTTTATGACTACTGGCAGACTATTGTACTGTAATTTGCACATGTATAAATACTGTTTATAAATACTGTACTGTACTGTATATACACTTCTGAAACGGAACTCCAGAAATATTGGAACAGGAGTTTGAATACTATTATTGTTGCAAGTGCCAGGAATTTCTTAATTATTTTGCTAACATTTAAGTATAGGAGGTTACACTGACGTAAAGACGCTGATATATTCAGTGTAACAAGTTGTCAAGCGCTGCATGCTAAACATTATCGATTATAAACAACGGTGGCAGCTCAGACCCTCTGACCAGAAAGATAAAGTAGATGATCTTGGGTAATGGAGATGAGGAGATAATGTTTTGGCTGAGATGATTAATTGTGCAACCATGTTAACTGTGTTATAACATTTTTATAACGGCATTTTAGATTTGCAAACATCACCTAAAACATTAAAATTAAGGGTGAAGAATTAAAAGACAATGACACTGAACAGCTCTGTAACGGAAATATTTCACAAGATAAACACCTGTTAAAAAAAGTAGTATCCTTATTAAACAGTCTAAATAAGTACTTATAATCGATAAAACGTTGGAGCTTGTGATCAAACGACACAGCAGCATAGACATACATTTAAACAGCTTCAGTAATCACCTCTAAGACATATGGGCATTCAACATTGAAATAAAAAAACCTTGCACCTGCAGCAGTGTATCAGCAGCTCATCACATTTTAACACACCCTCTATTAAATGTGGAAAGCCAATCATCCTCCCCAAAATAAACACTGCTGTAAGTGCAAAGTGCATTTCCAAGAACAAACAACATAAACAAAGCAAAAAATATATAAAAACTATGAACACAAATAAAAAAAGAGGAAAGGAAAAAAGTTAAAACACTGTACCGTATCTTGCACCAGCGAGATGGTTGTTAAACAAAGTCTCTGTAGACCTCAAGGTCTTACACTTTCCCCAATGTATTACATCATTAGAAAGGCTCCTCTCCCCCAGAGTCTTATGATCGATAACTCCTCTCATTGTATTACATCACTCTACTGTTCCCCTCCCCCAGGTCATTTCTAAATTCCTACCGAGTCTTAACAGTTCTACACTGGTAGGGGCAAATGATAAGATATGCATGTGCAACATTCTTTCGTGGGGTGATATTTTAAATGTTCAATCAGTGATTTTTAAGCTACAGTTCAATCAGCTCCAGAGCAAATGTCTTGCTCAAGTCTCTCTCAATGGCCGCCAACGATTTATTAGAGCAATCTGTCTAACATAGGCTGTTGGGGGCTGGAAGGAGGGGTTGTTTCCGCTGTGACCACCTCTTCAGGAACAGTCCCGATTCCTTCAGGCCTCTGTACCATGAGGGGGTGTAGGGGAAGAGAAAGCTGAAACAGTGTCACCTGACCAAAACTGGCTTTTCAGTTTCTGTTCTGTTTCACTTTTACATTACAGTATGATAATAGCAGCACAGAACAAGAGAAAAAAAATGTCTTTCTGTGTGTGGCTTTTTTTTTTTTTTTAGTCTGAGTCTCGTTGTGAGCATAGCATTTCAGTCTTCCCCCACCATTATTTGCACTCCTGCAGTGGAGAAAGTGAGGGGGTGAGTCAGGAAAGTCTTGACTTTTGTTTGGAGGGGGAGTTATTTTAGTTTACCTATCAGGTGTAAATTTCCAGGCACTCAGTTCATTTTGGGCTTGCTCCAGTTTGTCTTTAGTCTGTTCCAGTTCAGCCTTCATTTTAAGGAAAAATAAGTTGATGGCTGGGTCCACCATGGAGGATCTCAGTTGAGCCACACTGGGTTGCTGAACTTGCTTCAGGTACTGGATCTGCGTCTGAAAGAGGACAAATCGTGTTAAAATCAACAGAGTCACCAGCCATAAGCCAACACAGAGTAATTAAACTAAAAGCTTTCAGAAGGATTATTTGGAACACCTAATTTCTGCTACTAGGAATTTTGTGGTACAGGTACCAAGTAGAAATCAATATCAACTGCATCAAGAAAGATAAAAGGGCATGAAATATATATATGTATTAAATGTCTATGCTATTCTAATCAAGTCCTTCTGTCAAAACTGTCCATATAAATATCACTTTTTAATATGTACATAAAGCAGTATAATATGCAAATATAGACAAAGGTGTAGAGATTGCTATACACAGTGCTTGTAAGCCTCTTTATATTATGTAGTATTTGATATTTCCTGGTACCATCATGAAAATTAGCTGCAACCTGGGTATGGCCCAAGCTTAGTGACAACAAAAGCCAAGTTGTTTCCCCATGTTGTCTGTTATATTACGTTGCTCTTGCGACACCCCAACCTGAAAAGTCCGACAAATAGGACAGTGTCCTGCTCCTTTAAAAATGGAAAGGCATTTAAACCATGTTGTATTTTAAAAGGGGGGGAAAAAAAGAGGGGAACTGTAGTTTGGGACGCCCCTGTGCATGCTTTAGATGCGAAAGAAATAAAAATCAAATGGCTAAAACCCTGCAGCAAACTGTTCAATGGCTGCCTTGTATTCAGAACTCTGCTCCATAAGTAGTAAGAACAGAACTTTGTATACAATACAAAGCTAATAACGTTACCCCTTTACATCAACGTATTGCTAAGACACAAGGGATAGATACTATTTCTTTAACTGTGGACTAAAGTCACTCAACTATGACAGAAAGTAAACCAGAAAGTGAAATACTTACTGTACATTCCTGCATTTCCTGTTCTTTTGTGGCCAGCCTCATCACAAGGATGTTCTCTCTGCGTGCCGACTCTTGCTGCTGTTGCTTCAGCTTCTCCTCAGACTCCTTAAGACCAGTCACGTCATTGGCTACGGACATAATATGAAATTAGTATATGGCCTGTAGAAACAATGCAATTAAGCTTAAACAATCCATCGCATTATCTAAATGGTTAAAACCTATCACATATTATGGACAGAAATGAGCACGAATGCATGCATGGCAAACGAGCAACATTTACTTACAATTCAGATCAGCGTATTTTGCTTCGAGCACCTGGACATACGCCTCATGCTGTTTCCACCTAAAATGTTAAGGGAAGGGTTGAGTATATATTTGTTTGTGTAAAAGGAATTTAAGGAAAGGAACAATACCAAACTTAATGCAGTCATCCTTACCTTGCACACAGCTCCTCTCTGGTCAGGGTCTTCATGTCAGATTCACTAAGGCGAACCTAGATCAAAAAGCAAGTATTTATTAGGAGATAGCATTGCAGTAGCTCTAACCAAATGCTGCCAGATCTATAATTTTACTGCAGATCTGGTCTAGCAAAGCAGATTTAAATCAGTCATACTTCGTCCCTAAAAATGCTAATGAAGCAGCGCTGAAATCCTTTATTTTGACAAACACAGAAGTTTCCAAATCTTCAACATTTTTGCTAATACAACAACTCATCTTGAAGATTGCCAACCAGCTGAGGCCAAGTTCTCTGCAGTCATCTAAAGAGACCGCAATTTGGAATTTTGAGTAGAGATGCTGCTGTCTAATTTTATGCTGGACATCTCATTAAGATAATTAAAATGAATCGCACAAGGAAGAGCGTGTTGTACTGAATATCAACTCGGCTGGGATTCAACTGTAGGATCGAGGCTGCAGCACTGCTGTTACATAACAGTACTATAAAACTGATTGATACATACAGTGAAATAAACCAGTGTTGAGACGTAAATGCCAGTCTTGAACGTCCAGTCAAATTAGTGGACCAGAACTAACTGTTGTGTAACATGGAACGTCGATGGAAAATGGTGAGAGAGAAAAGAAGCGCCCACTCTTGTTTTTACGAGCCAAGCTTGGCTGTTTATCTCTTACGTTGGACTGATTTTTCCCTGCCTTCAATCATCTGAGCAACATCCCTTTTTTGACATCATTATGGACCAGAACCACTAACTCCTCAGGGGAATTATGAAAATATAGGATCAACTAATATTAAATATGAAGACCTGGATTGCTACAGACGTTACAAAAATCTCAATATAAAAGATAATTCAGGGTGGTCTTCAGTTTCCTTCATCTCCACTTCCTTAGGTTCCTCACCTTTTTTGGGAGAGGTTCTTCATTAGTCATCTTGATCTCTGTAAAAGGAAAATAAAGAAAAATCACAATGAGGAAAATCACAGCAGACATATTTTCGTTCCCTCTCTCTCTCTCTGAAAAAGAAAACAAATAAACATCATGATTTCTGATCTGGAAAAAATGAAATGCCTAAATGACCGCAGAGAAGAATGTGTGTTCACACGTGTAATGTAAGCAGAGCGGAGCAGTTAACCCGGGATCAGGGCAGTCGCCTCCTTCACTGTTACTGACCGCAAGCCTCGCGCTCAGCTAGCTAGCTAGCTACATTCTTCCAACACCAGGAACTCGTGTCTGCGAAATTCCCGTTAGCTATTTGCATTCCTCTACAACGCTTTGCATCAAACTAGGAGAAAAAACGAGGTTCACTAGCTGTAAGGTAGCTTCTAAAAAAAAAATAGCGTAATCCATGGTCGGTAATCTGCTGCTATTATAAATCCACACACACACACACACAGTGGTGGGACTATTCGCGGTAAATCGGGAGCTAGCCTTAGCATGGCTCACTCGGTGCTGCAAATAGGCGAATGAGCCGCCAGCAAACAAACACGCATCCATTTAGGACCATTTTTACACACCGTTTCTCCATACATACACACACAAAACAAAAAAAAGGGAGTTTGCTGCTATATCGACTGGTCAACAGCTACCTGTCGGCTTCGTGTTTTATCAGTTTCTCGCTGTCACAAAATGGCGGAAAGGGAAGAGACTCTCCCTGTGAGCAGCGCCGCGCTCCTCGCCCATGTTTCTCATGAACAACGCCAAAAAAAAAAAAAAAAATAGGTGCAATACTTACACGCCCTAGAATTAGACCAAGACGACTCGGATTTCTTAAAATGTGTTAAGACTCCGCTCCTTATCAATTTTTTTAATCAGCGTTTAGTAAAATAAATAAAGCGAAATCTGAGTTTACAGCGAACTCGGCGCATCCGCCATCATTCAGGACGATACGTTCCGCCACCAAGTGTCACACGACCCTACTGGTTGCCATGCTTTGTCTGCACGCGTTTCTCGCCCTATCCTGCGATCTGATTGGCTGGAGGAGACGGTCTGCGCGCGAGCAACGTCTTTCAACCAATTGGAGTACAGGAGGCGGGATTAGTCTGAATAAGGATTGGGGGGGATACGTTAAGGGTAGCTAATGCGCATGTTACAATCAGTTACAATACTTGTCTTCAGCTATTAATAATAACAAAATAAACAATTCATGATATATCGTGTACATGTTAAGAGCGTGAATGTTATTGCACAACGCATCTACATAACGTTGTTAGCTAAAAGAAGTAGCGAGGTACATAGCATCGACACAGTCATCTAATTAATTATCTAACTAAAATCGTGACTTAACAATCTGTTAAAATCCATGTTTGTCACACACCATCGCACATGGTATTGTCAGTCTCCTCCACGTTCAGTGCCCGCACTTCGTCTGCTAAAATCACACCTGCAAACAGTCGGCAGATATACTCGCAATATACTTTTCAGATACTGTCTGTAGGCAAAAACAGCGCGGAACCACATGAATTAAATCCACAACAAAACAAGCATCAGAAGCAAGGCCAGCTAATAGTAGGGCTTGCATTCATCCCAAACAGAGTCGATTCTCCGATTCTAGGGATAAAGAACGTGGAGTCGACTCCGAATATACAGAGTCGATTCCACACAGTCAATAGGATTTTGCACAAGTTCTCGACACTTGCTTCGAATGTTGCCAACGAATCTGTCATTCATAATAGAGTATTATATACGTACATAATATAGAACTTGTTTTAAGTCATTTGCTGTCCTGTGTTTCTTTTGTACTAGAAAACATTGCATGGAATCGAATCTTGTATTCGATTCAATTGAATCCCTCTGAACCCGTATTCAGAGTCGACTCCGAAATGTCTGGAATCGAGCAGTCTTATCGCAGTCACGGGGGTGGGATTCAGAGTCCCATTATTTGTACCAAGAGTGTGGTGTTTAGAAATAAAAATTAACGCAATGTCTGAAGTGGTAATCACTTAAGCCTGTACAATACGTCACATTCTAGTTCCTGTGAGCTGCATAGTGGGCAGTGCACCCACTTTATGCATTATGGTCGTACCTAAAGACGCAAAATGGTACGTTCCCCTCAGGTTCAAGTTGAAACTTTCAAGGGCAGGTTAGAACTGAAGTCAGAGTGAGATAGCTAACGTGACTGGTTACTGTGAAGAAGAAGTAAGAGCATGTTGACCAGAATTGGACATGTTCGCAGGTAATGCCAGATACTTCGAGTTGCAAAAGCCCTTAAAAACTCAGTGCTTTGCTCGGTATTACGTCTTCAAGTATTTATAAACACAACGCCGTAAACAGTTAGCTTAGCTAGCAGACGTTAGTAACTTGTTAGCTAGTCATTTCGCCAGTCCAACACTGCATACAGGGCTCACCAGTTTGACTTAAAGCCCTGGTTTATTTCAGAAGTTAGTCTCAGACATTAATGTTTTGATTGTTCAAGCATCAAGCTGTTCATTTATTTCCAGATTAGCCGTCTCTGGCTGGGATAGACTTGTAGCACGTGATTAAGTTTGCAAAGGATCAGGCGTTAGTGTAACAAACCCCCTTTAGCACTAGTTAACAATCTAATCTAAATTATACAGGTAATTACACAGACGTAGAGCTTGAATGATACTTTAGTATTGCACATATCTTGGTAATCTGTCTTGGTAAAAGAGTGTTAAATGTCTGAGGGCAATGTGCACAGTTTTTGTACCGCCTTTGATACTAATAGTCCTCCCCATTGGCCTTACTGGTCCAGTACTGACATCATCTTTTGACATAGTTATGCAATCTTCAAGAGCACAGTGCTCAGTCTGCATTTTATTTATTAACATCACACTGGCTTTGTCTGATATGAAAAATGTCGGCTTGTTCCAGTACAGCTTCAGCACTTTGCCCTGATACCATGTAGATCCCCATTATCATATATTTAGGATGGTGATAAAACATAACTGTGGATTTTTAATGTACATCCTTATTCTCCATTACTTTGTTTTTTGTCCTCATGTTTAAAACCATGGGTCACATTAGGTGTGCAGCTGGCTTGAATCCCGTGCTGGGCATTTTGGCCTCCAGACAGAAGCACACACTTCCAGATCTGCCGTATGACTACGGTGCATTAGAACCTCACATCTCAGCCGAGATCATGCAGCTTCATCATAGCAAGCACCATGCAACGTATGTCAACAACCTCAATGTTAATGAAGAGAAATATCAAGAGGCTTTGGCCAAAGGTAAATTGGAGTTTATCCCACATGCATTCACTACAAAAACAGATATTTTAATCCTATTTTAATGGATTACAATTTCAGGTTTGGTAAGCCAGCGTATGAATTAATATTCAACTAAACTTGCAAGTTGGCCCTTGTCATCATTAATAGTTTTCTCCTAAAGGTGATGTAACAACGCAAGTAGCCCTTCAGGCAGCACTGAGGTTCAATGGCGGTGGCCACATCAACCACACCATCTTCTGGACAAACCTGTCTCCAAATGGTGGAGGAGAACCACAGGGTCAGAGATGCTGTACACTTTTCTCTGTTCCAAATATTCACAGGATGCACATTACAGCACGCTTGTTCTCAAGCTGTCGCATAGCTCTCTTATATCATTTGGTAGTAAATTAACTATTTTTAAGCTGGTGCATGAGCCAAATAAAAAAATATGTTGCATTTTTCCCCCTAGGTGAGCTGATGGAGGCCATTAAGCGTGATTTTGGCTCATTCCAAAAGCTGAAGGAGAAAATGTCTTCTGCCACTGTGGCAGTTCAGGGATCAGGGTGGGGATGGCTGGGCTTTGATAAGGAGAATGGGAGGTTGAGAATTGCTGCGTGTGCAAACCAAGATCCTCTGCAGGGAACCACTGGTAAGGAAAAGAAATGAAGATGAGATGAAAAAAAAAATGGTCATGGAAATATCTCTCTGTCCACACCTTCAAATTGCAGCACAATATGCACATTATCATTATTTATATGTGGATTTAATTGGGCACAGCTGCTATTGTGAAATAATTTGCAAAATCCATTATTGCAGACTGCATGCGCATGTAAGGCAGTACTATAAAAAATGTTGTGCTGCAAGTAGTGATAGCAGACAGCAAAATTACATCATCGCTTCAGTGCTCTCAGACATAAGCAGCTAGAATGATATTAGAACAAACAGTTATGAGAGTGTTGTAGCTTTCCAGTTCACCCTGGATGTAGGTAGCATCGTTTTAATCATTTCCACAGTATCTCATTAAGTAGAACTGCACCACTTGATGAGAAACACTTTAGCATATTTTTTCCCCAGCTTAAATTATCATTGTATTATATCTTTGTCTGGTGTTCTCTCACTCTTTCTCCCTCTCACTCTCTCACTCTTTTTTTTTTTATTTTTTTATAAAGGTCTCATCCCACTGCTCGGCATTGATGTCTGGGAACATGCATACTATCTTCAGTACAAAAACGTCAGACCTGACTACGTTAAAGCCATATGGAACATTATAAACTGGGAGAATATTAATGAGCGTTATCAAGCTGCCAAGAAGTAAAACTTGTCACATCACTAGAGATAATGTGATGGTTTCAAAACGCACAAACAGCATACCACATTATTAATGTCTAATTACATAGCGGCTAGTAAAAGAAGAGAAGGTGTGAAATGTCAAAACCTGTGCAGTTTATCTAAATTTCTCTGACTCTCAAGTCATTAAAATGATGCAAGTCTGTTGATGCGCTATGTGTAATTAAACCATTATTTAAACTAACTTGGTAGTTTACTTCCTTTATTAACGATGAGTTTGAAAGCTCTGGTGTGTGTGTTTTTTTTTTTTTGTTTTTTTTTTAAATGTGTATACAAAGACTGAACATTTGGACTTAATCATCACTGTATGCCTCAGACCCAATTATCTTGAGGAATGGAAAATGGACCACTTTCAGTAAATGATGTCATATGTCCTGAGTTATGATCCATATGCAGACTTTTTTGTGATTTAATCGAACTTTCACCCTGGTGCTACTTGACTTCGGATAGTTAAAATGAATTATGTTTTGGCACGAGGACTGAATCATCAACATATAAGGAAAGGGATAAAACCTTGCATGTGATTTAAGAACATCGATATTGCAAAGCTGACTAAATTGATTTTGTTGTTGACAAAGCTGACTAAATTGATTTTTTTTTAAAACTTTTTTGCATATTCAATAACCATTTATCATTTTATTAGTTAAGGTTCATTTCAACTAAACTTTAATTAGTTAAAAAAAACACTTGATGTTCAGCATTATCATTGAGCATTAGTGTAGCAGAGGGAGTAAGGCTTCTGAATCACAAGGGGGCGCTGTTCACAACAGTTTCCATGCTTTTCCCGTCAGTATGGATATTGTGATAGTAAAATTGGATATATTTTTTTAGAAGAACATTTGCAGCCTATTGTCTGCATGTACAGATAGAATTAATACAGCTAGCTTGGATGTCTGTTTAATGTATTCACGTTGGAATATAATTAAATAACCACTTTGCTGAATGTTACAGTGACGTCTTAATCCACTTGAGGTTCTTAGATTTTCCCCCTAGTTTACTTCTGTCTGGCAGTTAGTTATATTTATTTGCTCAATAAGTAAATGACAAAGACAAAAGGAATGGGAATGTGTGGAGGAGTTTTGGTCAGCCCTGCCTTACTAATAGAGCACGTTTCTCACTTTAGTTCTAAAAGAACTACTTTTAGATGTTTTATTGGAGTTAACACAAAATGACCAAATAAGTTCCAGATGCTCAGGAGCACAGTGAGCCAAGTCACCCCTTAATCAACAATTACAGTGTGTAAAGGGAAATCACATCACGTCTTCCCATTTTCTGTCCATCCATCCTTTCATGCTTTTGTTTTGTAGTGTGGTATGCCATGCTCTGTGCCTGCAGCACGGGTTTCAGTTCAGTTTCTCTTTTAGAAACGCATTAGACTCCTGCACCAAAATCTGTGCAGACGTGCTACTGATTGGTTTAGACAGCTTGCTTATTTGTTTGGGGCAGGACCTCTGCTGACTGTTTAGGAAACAACTGCATCATGTTCAGATTTAGACTTCAGAGACTTGAGACTTTGTAATTATGTGATAGCAAATGGCTCAAGCAGGCAGCTTCAAAGGGACCTGTTGTCTGTGGTACATATTCACAGGCAATATGGCTTTCCTGGCTAGGCTGGATGCTTTCCTCTGTCCTGTGATTTTGGTTCAAATGTGTTGCAGAGGCTCAATGCCAAGATACCTCAATATAACAGACATGACACAAAAGGGGAATTAAAAAAAGGGTCAAGTTCGAGACTCGAATTATTTCAGTTGTTATAACTTATTATTTTCACAGCTCTATAAAAATATTCATTTCAGTTCCAGATTCACCACACGCTAAATACAACTCATCTTCAGTAAGTGCTTTATCCTCATTAATACAGTCATTCACACCTTGGAGCAATTTAGCAAAGCCAGTCTATTTATACTGGCATGTCTTGGACAGTGAGTGCAAACGGGAGAAAATCCCCTCACAGGTAGTAACCTAAACTCATAATTAGGTCCCTGGAGCTGTAAGGCAGACATATTATCTGCATAGATGTACTAAATATTTACATTTACAGCAAACACCCTTATCCAGAAAAATTTATCTTTACCTTATTTATACAAATGAGCAGTTGAGGTTAAGGGCCTTGCTCAAGGGCCCAGCAGTGGCAGCTTGGTGGTCTCATGATTTCAACTCGCATCCTTCTGATCAGTAGGCCAATATTTTAACTGCTGAGCTGAGCTACTGTTTCCCAGTAAGCTGTCACTGAACATTCATTCGAACTCACAGTCTAACTCAGATCATTCAACATAAATCTTTTTCAGTTGGGAGCTATTACAGTCACGTAATGACATTTTGCTTTCATACAAGTACAAGATGGATCAAGACAAGATAACATATGACTTGCAAACATTTCCAAACAGATTCAAGCATTTGGACAAAGGCAGAATGGTGTGAAAGTACTTCTCAATTTCTCTTTAATTCGAGCAAGGCAAAAAAAACAGTAGTCTTTATTCACTGACATGCCTCAATGTGGTGTACTTTTTTCCTATTAAATGTTTCTGTCAACAGTTAGAGTTATTTTTGTTCAGAAATGCTTCCATGCTTTTGTTTTCAAGTGTAGCATGCCTTACTCCTTGCCATTGTCTATAATTATGTTAGCCAACATCCTGTTCTTTTTATTCAAGTTGGAGATGCATTAAACCCCCTCACCAGAGTGATTGTGCATTGTCCTTTTCAAGTCATTCCACACCATTTCTCTGTTGCGTTTAGCTCTGGGCTCTGACTAAGCCTTTCCAAAATGTTGTTTTTTTTATTTATTTATTAGGAACATGTGTACACCTGCTCATTTCTGCAATTATACAATTAGCCAGTTGCAGTCATGTTGCAGCAGCACAAGGTATAATATCATGCAACTACATCTCCAGATCTTTAATGAAATTTTCACCTCAAACATGAAATAAAAAGAAAAAGTTCCAAAAAATGGGATGTCACTGATGTTTGTGCTGTGACTTTTGCTGCCAGAAAGGCTGGTTTGAGTATTTCAGAAACTGCTGATCTGCTGGAATTTTCTGGAAGTTTACACAGTAGCCTTGGATTGCTGTTGTTATATGCTTCAATTTCCATAAAATCTTTCAACCCGGCATTAGAAGGAACTACCTTTTAGAGCTTACAATAAAGTAAAAAGTAAAGAGAATACCAGGATGCGTTACTTTCCGCCTGCTTCTGTGAGGACTCCAAACGTTCTTTTATTCCTGGAACAGAAAATCAGTGGAAAATATCTGTTCTGAATATGGAGCATATTTTGATTTCTGCCCATTTGCCCAGCCAGCTGCTACATTTCCCTGCTAAAGAAATGTATGACTTTGTAGGGCAAAAATAAACCACCGAATCACCACAGCCAACGTCGGCATAATCCAAAATCAAAATACGACGGTTGATTTATCTGTTTCTGGAGCAGAAATATATATTTTTAAAGACACTGCTTAAAGATCCTGCTCCAGAAAGAAGCTACAATACCAGACACATTTTTTAAAAATATTACACACATTATTATATTACCTAGCTGTCTTGCCCATTCTCCTGAGGTATCCACAAAATGAGAAGCAACTGTAGTAAGAGAGGATTGGTAGGCAGAGTTCATACTGAGATAGATGCAAAAAGACATAAATGTAGAGAGAATATGTTAAATTAAAAACATATGGTAAAATGCTTGCTGTGTTGACTCATACTGTTGGATAATTCCAAATTACTTGTAGGATCATTAAGAAGAATATTGCCTGGTCCTAGTGAAACGTCACTGAAATATTCTCTCTTGAAAAGAAATCCAAATTTTGGCTCCCAGTTCTCATGCTTGTTATGGGGTAGCACAAATACTTGTGTCATTTCCATACACCTGGAAGTGGAATTGTCTAAGGAGGCTGTAATATGAACGGAAAAAATGGATGGATCGCCTGCACTGGCATTATGAATTCGTCTGCACTGGCATTATCTCAGTCTGGGACTGTTGACTCTTCACATGGCAGTGTATTTGGGAGGTTCCACAGCTAAGGATCAACAACCACAGAGTCTCTTTGTCTCACTCACTTGGATCAATCTTTCCTGTTTTTATCCTGGCAAATCAAGCTGGAGATATAATCCCTTTAGATTTAATCATGAGGGGGAAATTAGGTGGATTTGGCAGCCTTTTTGAATCCAGCAGTACAACTTATGATAGAGGCCCCAGTCTCAATCAGACAGCGTAGACTGAGGAAAATGAAAAGGACAAGAAAATGGCATATACACTGTGAAGATGCTGAAACAGGATATGACGATTCCCAAGATGTCACACGCATGATGCTAGGACTCTGCCAAAGAATTTCTGTTTATATCTCTCATGAGGATTAGCTTAGAAACATCACCTAGTTTTGTAACTGTTGGGTTCAATTTAAATAATGTTTATGTCTAGTGGAAACACAGACCTCTTCTAAGTGAAATCTCAGTTCCAGGGCATGTAGACATTTTATATTTGGTGAGCACTGATTGAGTGGAAGTTCATTTTGTATTTTTGAAATACATGTCCAAATGATTTGGGAAAATCCGTCCAATGTCACTGTGGCTGAATTCTCTGGTTCTTCTTTGCCAATATTTAGAAGAAAATAAATATATGTGCTTTTTTGGCATCTGCCAACATCGTGTTGGGTATGGAGCCTGATTTAACAAGCATGGTGGTAGAAACCAGTAGTCTAAAACTTAAAGCCGTCTTAAACCTGGCTCGCTAAGAGAGTTGTTGGAGTGCTGTGTACAATATCAACACAGGCTTAAACCTTAATCAGTTCACTTTAGAATCAGTTGCAGGCTGTCAAAATAGTTATGTTACTATGCTTCCACATCGGCAGAGCAAAGAAGATAAAAGTTAGAGGATAAAGATGAATAAAGAGAATAAAGTTGTAAAAATGTTGACATAATCTGATAAAACATTTCAATAACAAGAAATTTAGCAAGCAGATTGGAACTGAGTGAATTAATCAGAGGATATTTCCCAGTGATGAGCGTGAACAGAGACCAGTCGAGTGAAGAAATGATGACAAGGCTTATGTTTAAATACTGCCAGTAAATTTTACCTCATGTGATGAGACAGATGCTGATAATCAAAGTGATTACTCATTTCCTTTTGTCCATTTTTTTTATCCGTATAAAGAGAGTACTTAAGCTATATAAGCACAAGCCAGCTTTCTGCAATAAAATATTGAAGCATTATCATTGTAATACTGGCCCTCTGAAAAACGTTGCTGTATTTAGCAGTAAATAAATGTTTCTTCTTGTTTTAAACTAGTTCCTTGCTAGTTCATTCAGAAGCGTACCACACAGACGGTGATCAATAATGAGGAAATGACAACTATTTCACATTTCTAACAAGTTTCTAACAATGATGCTCCATCATATCTATCACACGTGTGTTGTTTCACTCCAATGCAGGGCAGAATCATGGAGTTGATGGATATACAGACATAGGTGCAAATCCTGAAAAGAACCATTCCTGAAAAGAAACTTTCCCAACCCTTTGTCCTGGAACACCCGTTGTCCTGCATATTTTCTTATTTTCTTTCAATCCAAGACACCTGATTCAACTTACAAGCTAATTAACAGCCATTCCTGAGTTGAAGTGGGTGTGTTAGAGCAGGGAAAACACTCAAATATGCAGGACACAGGGTACTCCAGACCATGGTTGGGAACCTGTGGACTAACCTCATAAAAAGGAGATACTGGATTATTAATTCTGCAATTTCTAAAGGAAAATTCTGCAACGACTTGGCACATTTTAACACCTTGGCCCCAGGACTCTGTATTTATTATTGTCTACATACTGATATCAGTTGTTTCTTGTTCTCTCTGGCAGCTCAAAGCAAACATCTGTCCTGGCCAGAGGTGCAAGTTGAGGTGGATCTTGAGTCCACTAGAGACAGATAAAAACATGCACACACAATGGACAGGGATGCATGTGATCTAGGTGTGTTTAGCTCATCTCCTAGGTTATGTACTAAACTATGTATTAACCTTGTATAATAATACAAATGTATTTTAAATAAATAAAGATATAAGACTTTTTTTGACTGGTAATACTGGTGTCTCTGAAGAGACAAGAGAAGCTGGTAAGATTTGGCTCATTTCACTTCTTTTATGCATTGCTTTATGCAGGTTTAAAAAATAAATGTTATAATCAAGTGTGGTTGCTATAAATGGTCCCTGTGCCTAAGTTTATTGTTTTTCCTTTAGAAAAAAACTGGTACATCCTTTCTGTTTATGATGTTTGGTATTCAGAGGAAACATGACATGAACCCCAGAGCAGTACAAAAGGGAAAAAAAGGGAAAAAAAAAAGAAAAAGAAAAGGAAAAAACTTTAATTGTTTCATTGTTCTGCTGTTGATAGAATCGACATTTTTGCCTGGGTAGAACACATCTTTATGCTCATAAATAGATACTTTTTTTTGGGTTAAGTACAAAGTCAAACAACATTATGAGTGTAACGCGGAACGGATACATGCCTCACAAGTTAAATAATATTAACTTACAAAAAAATAGAATATAGAAAAATTTTTATATATTTTTCTTGCAATTGTGACTTATAATAGTGATTTCATTTTTATTCAGTTGAGTTATTTCATGCTTTCACTTATTAGGTTATTCCTAACCACTTTTTGTTTATTCATTGCGATTGTGAAATAAATCTTTTCTCAAAATGTTCCAAACATGTGAATAGTGGAAAAGCAAGAAGAAAGAGACACTAAATAGAAAGCATTCCTGTTTTCTTATAATCGTTTAATCTACTCCACTAACATCTTCACAAAAGACCATAGTGTAACTTCCTCATAAAATTGTTAATCATAAAACAAGTGTAAAGTAAACCAAAGAAATCTGAAGGACCTCCATGCAGAACAGTAAGCAGGATATTCCCACCTGACAGAAAGACAAGAAACGCAGATTTCATTACAAATAAATATTATCAAATGAAGTCGGATGGGGATTTATTTTTGAAGCCAAGCTACATATGTGAAAACTAAAAAGCTTTAGCTAATAAACTGCCGGGTTTTTGACATGGAGCCATATTCTTTAAGGTAGTGAAGCTTGGCCAAGCTTTCCTGTACAAATTACTCTTTTCCCTTAAGTGGAAAAAAGAACCTCAGCCTGAAAAACACTGGTGCTTACAGGTCACTGCAGAAAAAAGTGTAAAAAGAAAAATTTATATGCCAAGTTGTTTGAGTTTTTTGTTCTCAGTTTGGAGTTTATTTACTGTATTTAACTGGAACATATTAAGTGATTTATTTCATGTTACTGAATATCAAAGTATCTTTTACAAACAGGCACATAGGCACTTGATGGAAAAATGCTAACAATAGTCTTTCAATCCCTCTTTATTTCTCTGGATCGTCACAACCATCGAATTCATTTGTCTCTCTATTTCAGCAGTAGCCCTCCCCTTTTTCCAGTGCATTTGACGTTGACTATAAATATGGCTGTCAGTCCAGGTTAAAAGTTTTCCACAGGCTTCTGGAGTGGTCAAATTGCCCTCTGGAGTTTTTAAGTGTTTGGAAAACGAACTCATCTCCCAACTACATTTACCTATTTCCTTAGTAAGTCTCTCTCTCTCTCTCTCTCTCTCTCTCATTTTCTTTAAGGAATTCCATTTTAACTTAAGGGGATGAGAACATTTTATTAACCGTGCGCCAGGAAAAGAGTCACACATTACTGCAGGGTGTTGAGTAGAAAACAGACAGTGAAATTGAAACCATGCAGTCAAACATGTATTGAGTCAAACATACTTCATCATAATTTGCTCTAACACTGCCTTTGGTTTGTTGCCAAAATTCATATAAAAACGTTTGCACACTCTTTGTTGTAAGAGTACCAATTAATAATCCAGAGAAACATGGCCATTTTCAAAAAGGCTAGTTTCTCTTAGTATCTGTCGTCCAAGTGGGTATTCAGATCTGGACCTGGAAGTCAGGTGACATGATGATTCTAACCTTTGTATCCTTACCCTTGCATGATTTCACTATGGATTTGTTAATCTGTAAAGCAGTCATTTCACTCACAAGACCTGTCAGTAAGTGTCACTGCTAATGCATGCAAGCTTGTCTCTTTACCTGAGAATGTCAGGGTCAAGTGTTGTCTTGGGATGATTTACGATCCTGCTTGTGGTTCCTGCATGTTGTAACTTTGTGTGTATATCTATTTGTGTGTGAGTGTGTGATAGGGATTCTTCTTCACTGCCAGGGGATTTTCCATCAGCAGAACATTAGACAGAAACAGATGCTCTTCTAGCTCAAAAGCCAGGACATTGGAGTGGAGTATCAAAAATAACCCCTCAAAGCATTACAAATTTCTTTTTTCCTTTATGTTTTCTGCTGGCTTGGCTGTTTCTTGGTTTACCCATGTTAGTATTACTGGCTCTTCCATTTTATGTTTTATCAACTGGTGCGCTTAAACCTTCCTGTCTCCAGATTTTGCATTTCAGATTAATATTGCGATGTAGACTAGACATTTCCTGTTCTTGTTTGCACAAAGCATCAATTCCGTTCATATAGTATTAGAGAATTGGAGAAACCAACCTCACCTGCTAAATGACCCATTATTACCACTGGGCCCCATGACGCAGCTATGACTTCAGTTTGCTATTTCAGGTTTCTAAACATTTATGTCGTTTCTCATAAAGATTTATGCTCTGAGTAATATCACACCTATTGGGCACAGAGAAAATTTTTTTAGGGGTTGTTTCAAGCCATTCCAGAAACTAATTTATCTGGATAAAATATGTATTGATATAAACATTAATCGGTTCTTATGTTGCTGTAATATTCTGGCATCTGGCTCAAATATGGTATCTGAAGTTTTTTGCTCTATGCACTGTATAACTTTAATTGTACAAACATTTATATTATAAATACACAACCAAATGTTATTGAGTCCCTGTAATTATTGTTCTTCATTTTAAGTATGTTATGCAGCTACCTTCATGAAACTACAACTAAGAAACTAATAGGAAAGATATGTCGTTGCCAGAGTGAGGACCCATCAAAGAGTCCTTGGAGTTTAGGGGGTTAAACACCCAAAAGCGTACTATATCTAATGACCTAATTATCTCACATGTTGATATTGTGCCATACTGAAGACTCATTTCGGTTCACTCTAATTCATGATTTTCCAACAGCCATGTCCAGAGGTTAATGTGAGTCCAACCTGTACTCATAAAACGTAAAGCTGTTGTTCAAAGCCAGGCCTTGGGCCATACTCCAAGCAGTTAAACAAACCATCTTACAATTAAACCATCAGAGTTGTAGTTTAGGTTACGTTGAAGGCCATGGGTAAGATTAAGGGTGACATTTTCAGAACCAGAGGAGTGCCGACTGATACACGCTCTGTGCTATAAGTACCATAATTACTCAAGAGTTACACTTGATTATTAACATGTTGAACATGTTGAACTAGTTAAGCAACTGGCAGAAATGAAGTTGTGTCCTGGGTAGGTGACGTATCCGGGTCCAGCACCTAACATATTTCAGCACACAGCACTTGCTCAATCAAATTCTTTCCTTCTCCTAGTAACTAACTGATTTAGTTTTTGTTTTCTGTCCACTGTGTCTGGAGTGAGTCTGTTGGCCAGCTGGGAGCAAGATCTGCTTCAATCACACATTGTTCCAACACCTTGGTTCAGGATGTTTTCTAATGTGTGGATAATCGTTATTATGTTGTATATTACTTTTGAAACCTGTCTGCCAGGAAATGAAATGAATGTGTGACACTTTTATATTTTTCCATGTACCCTATGACGTTCCCGAAACTTAATGAGTTTTCAAGATGCTTTTCTGAAAGGAATTTTTCAAATTTAATAACTCTCAGCCATAGCCAAGACAGAGAAAGAGCACTGGGCTCCCAATGTCTATGTTAGGTATTATAAAGTATTGTCTTAATGTATTCCTAAAAGTTTAAATCACACAAAAACAGTGCCATATGTGACCATTTCATTTAGTCTCTGTGGAACCACTATTTTTAAACCACCTAATTTTATATTTCTGTGTATTACCAAGTATGATTCACTAACTGCTACTGTTATTCTTCCATTGCCATCAGATCACCAGGAACCTCTCAGGGAAAAATATGTGAGGTCCAGCGTTTCCCAGAATGTTTATCCGTCTGTCTCTCTGTCTGTCTGTCCTTTTCTCGATCACTCTTATCACCCTCTTTCTCCATCTTGCTCCCTCTTGCAATTTGTCATGGTCCATCTGTCTCCATGCACTTGACCGTAATTCTGGCACAGAAGCAAATCCTGATGGAAAACATTAAAATATAATTCATGGTGTGTGATGAGTCTGCAAGCATGCAGATAAGACTAATGTCTCTGCTACGTAACCGTCTGTCTGTCCAGATGTTTTTCACTCTTTTTTCTTCTCTATTTTAGCATCTGTTTTTCTCGGCTGTCCTCTGAACAGGATTATCATGAGTATCATTTGTATCTTGAGAGCGGAATGGTTTCATCATTAGATGATGCAAGATGATGCAAGTGGTGATTTCTACTCAGTGACTTCCTCACAGCTATATAAATATAAATATTTTTGTATTTTCCAAAAGCATTGTTTCAGTAAATATTACTACAGCGACTACAGTGGAAATACAGAGACTACAGTGATCATACATAAGTTATGTAGATTTGAAAGTAATTAATATAAGACTAGAGTCTCTGATCAGAGTTTATGGGGTTAAAACCTCTATGATTATATAATGCTTGTAGATGTTAAAAAATGGATGTGTACATTACACACTTAAGGGCTCTTTAGTGGTTCCTAAAGTTGTTACACTAGGCATCCTGTGGTTAACTCTCAGTAGGCCTCTATACAGAACTGTTATGAGAGAGAGAGAGAGAGAGAGAGAGAGAGAGAGAGAGTTTATTTACCACATATACATTTTCAGTGAAATTTCCAGTTCAGTGAAATTAGAAAAAGCTGGGGTCAGAGTGCAGGGTCAGACATGACAACAGAGGGGGTTAAGGCTCAAGGGTCCAATGGTGACAGCTTGGCAGGACTGGGCTTAAATCATCTGATCAGTTACCCAGAACCTTAAGCACCACTTAAGCCCCCACTGTCCCAGAGGCACAAGTGAAAATTCCTTCAGGGAATTTTTAAAAAGATTGTATAGAGAGTAAAAACAAGCAGTGATTTTAATAGTTAGTAATGAAGTCTATTGAAAACCAATATGTATTATTTTTCTATTAATTAATCTAATATTTGGTAGCATCTATATTTAATTTTCTCCGTAAAATATATAATCACATAAAATATGTCATTGCTCAAATAATGTTTCATATAAATGCCATAAAAATGTTACAACCTTTGCATCAACCCACAGCTTTTAATGATTTAAATTCTAATTTAAGATGTGCCTGATTCAGTTAATTTACTGTATATCCATCAGAATATGGTAATTGTGTGTGTGTATAGAGTTAAGGCGTCATAAAAAAAACAGTGTAATTTTGATGTTTATATGTTTGTTATTTCTTGAAAAATTTCCTCCCACCTCCCAAAAACATGACACTAGATGGATTGTTTACTTTAAATGGCCTGAGGTGTGAATAAGTATGGAGAGTACATGGTGCCATGCAATGGACTGGTGTCCCATCCCTGGTGTATTTCCTCCACACAGCTCGTGTTCCTTAGATAGGCTTCAAATCCACTACAGTTCCAGTGGTTACTGAAGATGAACAAATGAATCTCTTATGTTTTTCCCCCAAATATAGTTTTAGTAGTGCATTTATCCTGCAGTGTTCTTTTGCATTCTATGAAATTGCATTTTTGTTCATTCCATTTGGTTTTGTCAGGTGATTTTCCTCGTCATTTCTAAATAGCAACATTCTGTAGAGGGTTAACTGAAACATGAATGGAACACATAGCTAAAGCTGCTAAAGCTGGTTTGATACAGAACAGTGATTCCCTGCTGGGCCAGTTCATTCACCAGAAATGCTTCTGTAAATTAAATCATCTATAAGTGTCTAATCTGATCTACACCATTCAACAGTAACCACAGAGTACCTCAAGGGCAAGTAGCTCAGCCTGCAGAAATCTTACTTACAGGAAAGCCAAATGTACAGCAGTTCAGTTGCTCTGTTTCCACAAAGTTTAATATTTGATGTGTTAATGTCTGTGTGGTTTTGATAGAGCAGCCACCACTGTCCGTAAATCATTAATATGTTTTGGCTCTATATCACAGCACATTGTATTCATCATCAAACCAAGACATACAAGACAAGTAGCAAGTTCATTTAAACTTTTATTTCCAAATCGACTGAACCATAAACTAATTAAATACCATACAAAATAAGCAATAAGTAAAATAAGCAAATTTTTTAAAAAGAAAAAAAAAATCTGACTGCCAAATAAACAATATGAAACAGCACATACAATAAAGAGCCTTAATCACTGCAATGTGGTTTAGACAAACTAACACATTTCACATTACAAAACACATACATACTACACATCATATGCAGTATATAATATACATATTATATGGTCAGGATTGTGTTGACCTCACATTCTTTTGAGTTTGTTGAACATCCCATTAAAGATTTAGTCTCCGCTATGCTGTTATAATAGCCTCCAATCTTCTGGGATGGCTTTCTAATAGATTTTGGAGTGTGGCTTATAACAAACACTTCTAAAAAATTTTTTGTTGGTTTTTGTCCTTCTGTGACAACATTTATATAGATAGTTTCACTTTCAGAGATGATTTCATGCTAACAAACATATCCAATGTAAGAAGTACAATTTTTGTATAAGATTGCAGTCTGTGGTAAATTATACATTTTCTCAGGTATTTTTTTCACTCTTAGATTCATTGACACTGTACCTTGCAGTGTATTTCAGCATGTGAATATTTTCCTCTCTGATGTTATTATTTCAATTGATTTTGTTCACCTGTTCAATGATTCCTTATTTCCCGGACTGAGTTCACATGTCCCCTAATACCTTGTCTCCTTGAATGCACTCTCCCCATTCTTTGATTCCTTGTGGTCACCTGTTCGTTTATTCCTTTATTCCCTGACATGTTCACTTGTTCCCTGAGTTCTTGCTTCCCTGTTTATGTTCACCTGTTTCCCTTGATCAATTTAAACAGTTCCTCCCTCTGTGGTACTCCATGTCTCTTGTCAAATACTGTCTATTCCTAGTACTGTTTAGGTTTCTGAGTTCCTTGTGGGTTTTTTGAACCTGGCATGTTCCTTTGTTTTTTGAGCATGGATTATTCTGTTATCTCTGTCTGTATGTTTTTGACCTTTGCACTGAAATCTGGCTTCGATTTTTGGATTGCTTCAATAAAGCTTATGGAAAGTCTACACACACATCTTGTCTCTAGAGAGTGCACGTGGTAAATGTGCAATGAATGCATACGCTAATCTATTGCCTGCTTCTACATATTAGAACAAGGACAAGAAAATCTCTTTGTGGCTAAGGTGCAAACAGCTCAGTTCATTTTTTATTCCTGATAGACAAGTATGATGATGGACAGTGTGTGTGGAAAGTGACGTATAAGGCTAAGGGTGTTTGTAACTAAACACGTGGAAGAACTTTATGACATAATTATACTCCTGCCACTGAATGTTTAGGAATCCACCCACTAACACCTCCTAACTCTGTGAGGTTGATTCATTCTCAAAGGCCTGTTAAATTAGTTGACATGACATGTAAGAAATGGAACAGGATATACACCTTTTGTGTGCTGATGGCATGAGACTCTGAAGAAGGAGCGAGTGGTAACTGTGGGGCTCATGTGATTTACTGGGCAGTAACGCTAATATTCCACCTGCAATGCATTTAAGCTATGGGCAGGCATTTTGTTGGCCACTCCTGTGTTTTATTACTCTGACAAAGACCAAGGCAGAAAGAGGGCAGCCTGTGAGTTTTTCCATTTCTCCTTACAAAGAACCGGCATCTGTGTTATGCATCTGCTTGTCATCAGATTACTAGAACTAGAAAGTGGAAAAAAAAACCCTGATTAAAACCAGTCATATGATCTTTAGTGGAGTGCTTCATGCTTTTTTATTTTGCAGAGAAGATCTATTTCCAATAATAATAATTATTTCAGGGGTCAAATGAAGGCAATTCATTATTTAATTAGACTGTGTTAAATAAAACCAGTAGACAAGTATATATCAGCTAAGGTGTCTTTTAATACTATTTTATGACAAATTGAGCTACATAATTAGTTCAACTTGAGGGAAAAATACACAGTTTCTGACATTATTATTATGGTTATTATGAGATATTATACACACGCACATACACACACACACACACACACACACACGATTCACTAAATATCTTTTCTCTCTCTCTCTCTCTCACACACACACACACACACATACACACACTTTCTTTTTTTCAGTCAAATAACACACAATAGGTCCAATGAAATATCATGCCTTTCTTCATCCTTCATGGACTCTTAAGTTATAAAGCTGCTCTCTCTTTCTCTCTTTCACTCACTTTCTCTCTCTCTCTGTCTCTCTCTCTCTCTCTCCTTCTCTTCTTACTCATAAAATAAACATACATGCCAAAATCAGGTAGTGTTGAAGGAGATTCTTTTAAGGTTTTTATGTCTCTGTAATGTCTGCTGTAGGTCTACAGGGATCCAGAATATGGCTGTGTTGCCACTATCTCACTCATGATTTCAGAGCATCACATTGTGATGACATAAGGATTTCCAATTTCCTTGAGAAAAGTTACTGTGACTGAGGTAATGAGCAGCTATTACAGGACTCTTTGGGAGGCATAAAGGCTCCATTTCAGGGCTAAAGTGACAAGACCACAGCAGACATCATTTTATTTGACCATTATATGACATTGACCATTAGGGTCTGAGCTTATTATACAGTTTTTCATTCTAAGGCATATTTTTAAACAATGATTATGAATTATTCCATGCAGTGAAACAAATAGAAAAAGTATGTCATTGTGAGTGTGAGGAATTCTCGACCACCAAAAGATCTTGAGAGTTTAAAGGGATAAATTATACAAATCTATTAAAATATATTCAAATAATTGGGGGAAAAAAAGCTCTGCAGGAAAGCGGAGGTTCACTGTGTAGTCTGTCTGCTTTTGTGTTGGGGTTATTAAGGACAGCTACTTCACAGTTAAGCCTGCTGGAGTTGGGCTGGCCCTCATTACAGAGAGGCTGTCATTCCTTCCTAATGATTTATAGCAGTTGTTAAAGAGAGTAAAAAATGAGCCTCAGATCAAAGTTAAATAATAAGAAAAGGTGAAATGAAATAAAAGGGGGACAAGAATACGAATTTTCTTGTATGTGTTTCCCAATCTGAGCGAAGTTTAAAGTAAACTGTCAGCATGAATTCCCAACCAAAACATCTTTTCTTTTCTTTTTTTTTACAGCTCTCTCACAGTCCATTGTGCTATGATTCATAATTTATTGTGCTTTAATGCCACATTTCAGTTTTGTAGATCCTCACACTAAAATCTTTATTTTCCATCACTTGATTAATATCTGGTCTTAGAAAGGATAACATCTTGGTAGAAAATGAGGTGCAGGATGGAAGTAAAGCCAGAGCAGAAGTCATCCACAACTATTTTATGAGACCATAAAGAAGCGGTAGTGCCCCGCTGGTCCCTGTATCTCATGTTGTAGGTCTTGTGCCGGATTTTCCTCATACACAGCACCACCAGAGTAGAGACAATATGTAGACGAAAGTAAACAATGGAAAAGTTGGGGGTGAAATTAGTCAAACATTATACTCTTAATTCTAATTTAATTTTTATTCTTTTAACCCCTTGTAGTAGCACATACACAGATCAGCCTTAACATTATGACCACCTACCTAATATTGTCTTGGTCCCCCCTTTGCTGCCAAAACAGCCCTGACCCGTTGAAGAATGGACTCCACTAGATCCCTGAAGGTGTGCTGTGGTATCTGGCGCCAAGATGTTAGCAGCAGATCCTTTAAGTCCTGTAAGTTGCGAGGTGGGGCCTCCATGGATCGGACTTGTTTGTTCAGCACATCCCACAGTTGCTCGATTGGATTGAGATCTGAGGAATTTGGAGGCAACACCTCAAACACATTGTTGTGCTCATCAAACCATTCCTGAACTATTTTTGATTTGTGGCATGGCGCATTATCCTGCTGAAAGAAGCCACAGCCATCAGGGAATACCGTTTCCATGAAAGGGTGTACATGGTCTGCAACAATGCTTGTCAATGTAACATCCACATGGATGGCAGGACCAAGGATTCACAGCAGAACATTACCCAAAGCATGACACTGCATCTGCCGGCTTGCCTTCTTCTTCTCATAGTGCATCCTGGTGCCATGTGTTCCTCAGGTAAATGATGCACACACACCTGGCCATCCACATGATGTAAAAGAAAACGTGATTCATCAGACTAGGCCACCTTCTACCATTGCTTCTGGTTCACCACTGTTCCTTCCTTGGACCACTTTTAATAGATACTGACCACTGCAGATCGGGAACAATCCACAAGAGCTGCAGTTTCAGATGCTCTGATCCAGTCGTCTAGCCATCACAATTGTGAAACTTGCTCAAATCCTTACTATTTTTCCTGCTTCTAACACATCAACTTTGAGGACAAAATGTTCACTTGCTGCCTAATATATCCCAGTGGTCATAATGTTATGGCTGATCTGTGTATATTTACCAGTGGTTTTTTATTCTCTATATATAGCATCACACAGTCAGTGGTCATAATGTTATGGCTGATCTGTGTATATTTACCAGTGGTTTTTTATTCTCTATATATAGCATCACACAGTCAGTGGTCATAATGTTATGGCTGATCAGTATACAGTTACCAGTATTTTTGACTCTTTCTATATAGCATCACACAAGTTCTAAGGTATTTTCAGCAAATTTATTTTAAACTATATTAAATTTATTTTTATTTATTTTTATAACATATGTTATACGAAATTGAATTGGTATTCAAATGGTATCTCATTTACCCTTTTAAAATTAAAATTGTCTTTTGATTTGCAGGAATTTTGGGAGCTTGGTGATGCAGCAGGTTACTGTGCACTGTTTTCTCCTCCCCCAAAATCAATACAATCAAGCATTGGTTGGATGTTCAGGGCAAACAAGTCAGATCCATAGAGGCCCCACCTTGCTTCAGAGGTCTTGTGGAGTCTGTGCTTCGATGTTTTTTAAAGGCACAAGGGAGACCTACATTATTACATTAGCATTACTACATTAGCAGGTGGTTTTAATGTTATGGCTGATCAGTATATGGCACCATTTTTCTGTTAATAAAAGAAAACACAGCCTTTTAACACATGTGTGAGAAGGTGGAAATTTAAATGGCCTAAACAACTGAGCTAATTATACATGTATTTATTTGAACCTTATTATTTATAAATATTTATTTTAGATAGTTATGAGCTAATTAGGTGAATTTGGAAATAGAACTAATTCAAGCACACAGAAAGCTTATGTCTCATGGGAAAACTGTGCAGATGTTGTCTGTGTGTCCCACCTAATAACACAATAATAAATAGCCATCTGTCTACTGACTGTAGTGCAGTGCTTATATCCATGTGTCTGGCAGCTGTGTTAGGGAGGGGGCAGTTGGTCGATTATGTAACACAGCACATAATATCAGTATCGCTGTGTGTACACAGACACAGTGCCTCCACATTATGAACATCCATCTAAATGAATCTGTTGGTGCGCTTTCCTACAGCGTATAGGAAAACATATCTGAAACAGAGTTCTTTCAGTCCAGGTTCCTTTTCATGTTGCATTACTAAGTTGGACAAGTGTTTCTAAAAGTTGACATTGTCCTGGAAAAATATCTGGATGGAAAATATCTACAAGCATAAACATGAGGAAACATTGTCCATCATTTTTGTTTTTCGAGGAAGAAATGGTTACATGCTTTTCTGTTTGAAATAATCATTTAAAAATAGATATAAAACATATGAGGTTTGAAAACAAAGATAGATAAATAGAGATATGTAGCAGAGAAAAGAATAAATCAAGTGTGAAAACAACATTTTATGAATGCAATGTTTTATCTGCAGTGTTTAAAATGACATAGTTTTTCCCATTGCTTGGCCCAACTTTCTGATCCTATTTGGCCATCATCTTGTGTCATCTAGCCTCAGTCCAGGGTAGCCATATATTTTTCACTCTGAGACCCTACGTAATTATTTCAAGCCTGAGAATCTAATTTCTGCACTTGTGGATGCTTGTAGACTGGACAACAATGGAAAAAAGTGGAAATAGACTGCAAGGAAGGAACAGAAAAGCAATGATGGCAGAACTAAATAAAATATGCAATAAGTAAATGAACCTTATAGATCGGCTGCTGGTGATACTCGGTGTTGAGAAAACAAATACTCAGTGGCATCGACTAATAAGCTAAGTAAGGCTGAAGAATGATTATTGTTTTTTTGTAGCTATGAGGAGTGAAGGTACCAAAAGTGAAATGATTAAAATCACTTAAATCGGTGCAATAGTGCTATTTTATACAATATTCTAGAAATAAAGATTTATATTTTCTATCAGAACTTTTTTTTTTCATATTTATATGATATATATGATATATATTCAACCTAAAGCATAATATTGAATGAAAGGTTTAGGTATTTTCTTTCAGCTCTTATCTGAAAATTGTAGTGCAGTCTTTTTCGGTTTCATCCTTATGCAACTAATTTATGGAGAAGCAGTGGTTTGAATTTTGGTCATAGGGCAGCACATGGGGAGGTGGTAGCTCATGTGGCTAATGCTCCGGGTTGTTGATGGGAAGATTGGGGTTCAAACCCCAGCACCGGCAAGCTGCCACTTTTGGGCACTCTTTGGGCAAAGGGACGCTGCATCATGGCTGACCTCCAAGGATGGGATATGCGAAGAAAGAATTCCACTGTGCAGTAATGTATATGTGACAAATAAAGACAACCCATTTAGCTCAGAAGAGATCTTATGGCACATAGGAGTAAAATGGGAAATGCAACAAGCACTAATGGAGAAGAATCTAGCCAGCTATGTATCTTGTGAGCTGTGTGTCACAAACAGAGCAGAAACACAGGTGCAACTGCAGGTCAAAGCTTTAAGGAAGATAAAGGCAGAAAAATCCAAAACTCAGGTGTGGGTCTGTCATTGTGCAAACTGAGTGTACTAAGCAGAAACAAACCAGAAACAGGCAAAGATTTTAAAAATAATCAGAATAGAGGAAACACAGGCAAAACATCTTGGTTAAGTCAGATACAGAACACAAACTGTTTACCTTGAGGAGAGGAAATTTTGCTGAGGGAAAATTCTGCTGAGGGAAATTTTCTTGTTTAGTGAGTGTGACAGGAAACCGGTGCTCAGGTGAGTATGAATGTGCAGGTGGAGGGTGATGCTGAGGATTGTAGCCTGTATTGGCCATGTCTGTAGACCTCATTGTGCACTGAAAAGTGGAGTTTGTGGCATCTACAGACCTGGCACTGTGCAACTAGCTAGCCATGTCTTTGGAGTGGCCCAGTGATCAGTCCCAGAAAGCATTAGATTGCATTTACATTTCTGGCATTTGGCAGATGCCTTTATCCAGAGTCACTAACAATTTATCATTTTTTTTATACAACTGAGCAATTGAGGGTTAAGAGCCTGGTGTATCTGGGATTTAACTCACAACCTTCTGATCAGCAGTCCAATGCCTAAACCACTAAGCTACCACATCACCACGTTGTGGCAATTATTTATAAATTTATAACATTTGATTAAAAGTTTTGATTTAATTTTTTTTATATCTGAAAGGACTGTGGGGTACATTACTTTATTAGACATTTCTGGAGGCAAATGAAACAGTAAGGCGATAGTGTTATATCAGAAAAGTTTGGTTCATTTTGTTCTTGAATTTTTTTGGCCTATTCATCTGTTCCAGGTGGTTGCTGTCTGTTAGACCAGACAACTGTACCTTTTTCTGTTTTCTTATTGAATTAATGCACCTACTTATATTGTAGATGATTATAGAAGTTCATTCAAGTCTTTGACTTTTTATTTCCTATTACAAGGCTAAAATTAAATCTATAGTAGCCTATATGTCAAGTCAAAGTGTGAAAGACTCTTAATTTCATTTTATTTCAAAGATGTCATTATATAATGTTGCCCTGACCTATCACTATGCCCTTCCCCCTGCTATGCTAAATCTATGGTCATCCAATAATTCTGTCATTCAGAGTGCACCAAATATGTGAAACAGCAGGTATTTGACATAAAAATATAAAGATGGTACTTTGCACTTACAAAAGGGGTTGAGTAGCCTAAAACACATGCATTGTGGTATATCATGATATTGCGGCATGTAAAATCCATAACAGCATTTGGCTGTTTACCTACCAAGTACTGGAGCTGAAGCTCAGCAAAACCCTGAAATGTTGCCATTTGATTTGCCACCCTTGCACACTTTAGAGGCATCATAAATATTATATAGTGCGTGACATGCCGTGTTCCACTACGTTTCACTGTGCAGTGGAACAATTCATTCCCATGGTATCGCTTAAGTGCCACAGAAAACAACTGACACATAAACATGATTCACATGCAGCTGGCATAAACTATAATTTTACAGACTAGTTTATATACTTAAACATAACTTGAATAAAAAATTAACACTTCATTCTTATCCACTAATGTGGTTAGTTATATCTTAAGCAGAGTTAAAAAGCAAGTAAACACACAGATGTCAGGGAGCACAAAAGGTTTAATTATTTTATTCAAATAAAATAAATGTAAATAAATAAATAAATAAATGCCTGAACACAACTGCTGAAATAACAGACTCCTCTTTGTCTATCTCTCTTTCTGTCTTTACTTGCCTCTCTCACTTTTGACCTGAAACTTTCTTTCTATGATTTAATCCTCTCAAAACGAATGGTAAGATTTTCCAGGCATGGTGCATGACCTACTTTTAAAAGACATAGTTAAGTAGCATGTGGAAAACAGTTAGGATCCTGCTTGAGTTTATCATGCCGGACTGCACATGTGAAGTGACACTGTGGTTATATATTTTAGTGCGTTTTTAGAAAATGCACGTAACATCCTCGACACTTTGGTGATACAAGGAAACAGTGAGTACCGCATCGTTGTGCTTTTACCTGGAAGACTTGCATGTGACTCAGCTATGCAGTATGTTGGAACAGAAAATGGCCTTGTCGTTTGTCTTCAGAGAATGTCATTAGTGAATAAATCCATGCACCCAGTTACCAAGAGAGTCCTGGTGTGTCCTTTACCTTCTCCCTCTCTCTCTCTCTCACGTCATGATGATGTGATATGGACAGACATGCATGTTTTCTGCTTTTATTAAAAGCTAGGCAGCACAAGGGCTAGGCAATACTCAAAACATGAGACCGGCAAACAAGAATACAGTAACAAGACAAGATTAAATCAGTGTAGGCACAAAACAAAGGCCTACAGCTACCACAGGAAAGATGCAGGAGCAAGGCTTTTACGCAAAAAATGATTTAGTTTTCCTGTGAGGAAAATGATTTTCATAAGAACTGTTTTTAATTAATAGTATTTAATAAATACAAACACATTTCTATTGTTGAAACATATAAAATCCCATGAACTCTGCTGTTGACTTTGTCTAAATATGATTTTGAACAAAAATATAAATTCTTTTGTCATTCATCACCAAGGGGAAAAACAGAATGCTCTGCCAGGAAGGTAATGGATATAAAATAAAGTTGAGTGTACTATTACTGAAAACCTGGCCTGTAACGAATAAATACAATTTCAAAAGTCTGGTAAGCAAGCTCCTTTGGACTAAGCAAACTCCTTTGGATGGAATGTTCCGGTGTGATTATTACCTTTGCCTACTTCCTCACCTCGTTAGTGGTTTTCACTCTGTTGTGTCTGATCTTCATTAAAAACCTTTATCCTCCATGATATTTTACAATGGATTATTGAAGCTTTTTGGCTATATTGTGATTAGCGGTGGACGGGCCCTTCTGAAGATTAATGGCATCAGGAACTTTGCTAATTACCCTGATGTTTTTATCCTGAAGATTTGGTTTAGAGTTGTCTACAGATGCATTTTTATAAAACATTATGACACTCAAATAAACACATGGAACAAATCATCACTGGTTTGTAATGACTGAATCACTCGGTGGAATTAAACCTGTGGACTGAACTGAAGAGGGAGTTCACTTTTAGCAAATCCAGTGCGAATGTGTGAAGTGAAGTGTGAAATGTTTTACATTGTTGAGTGGACTAAAATTCATCTCTAAGCATCTCCCACCTTGTTAGAGACACATTAAAAAAAGATGATTAATTGTAGGCTTATGGTTTTGAACAAAACAAAACATGTGAGTTTCTGGTTGGCGCAACACAAAACCTTCACAAATATGACTCCTGACTGTGGCACAGTCATTAGTGGTTGGGAGTACAAAAGGGAAAAACTCACCAAGCTCCTTGGGTGGAATCCCTTCTTTTTAGTTTCTCCCCTGTTGAATAGAGTGACACTAGCAAATCACAGCAGTGTGATCATGTACAGTATCTCACAAAAGTGAGTACACCCCTCACATTTTAGTAAATATTTTATTATATCTTTTAATATGACAACACTGAAGAAATGCCACTCTGCTACAATGTAAAGTAGTGAGTGTACAGTTTGTATAACAGTGTAAATTTGCTGTCCCCTCAAAATAACTCAACACACAGCCATTAATGTCTAAACCGTTGGCAACAAAAGTGAGTACACCCCTAAGTGGAAATGTCCAAATTGGGCCCAAAGTGTCAATATTTTGTTTGGCCACCATTATTTTCCAGCACTGCCTTAACCCTCTTGGGCATGGAGTTCACCAGAGCTTCACAGGTTGCCACTGGAGGCCTCTTCCACTCCTCCATGATGACATCACAGAGCTGGTGGATGTTAGAGACCTTGCACTCCCCCACCTTAGGGTTTAGGTCTGGAGACATGCTTGGCCAGTCCATCACCTTTAACCTCAGCTTCTTCTTACCCTTGCGGCCCAGTCTCTGAAGGGAGGAGATCATGCTCTGCTTCAGTATGTCACAGTACATGTTGGCATTCATGGTTCCCTCAATGAACTGTAGCTCCCCAGTGCCGGCAACACTCATGCATGCCCAGACCATGACACTCCCACCACCATGCTTGACTGCAGGCAAGACACACTTGTCTTTGTACTCCTCACCTGGTTGCCGCCACACACGCTTGACACCATCTGAACCACATAAGTTTATCTTGGTCTCATCGGACCACAGGTCATGGTTCCAGTAATGTCCTTAGTCTGCTTGTCTTCAGCAAACTGTATGCGGGCTTTCTTGTGCATCATCTTTAGTAGAGGCTTCCTTCTGGGATGACAGCCATGCAGACCAATTTGATGCAGTGTGCAGCGTATGGTCTGAGCACTGACAGGCTGACCCCCCCAACCCTTCAACCTCGGCAGCAATGCCGGCAGCACTCATACGTCTATTTCCCAAAGACAACCTCCGGATATGACTCTGAGCACGTGCACTCAACTTCTTCGGTGGATCATGGCGAGGCCTGTTCTGAGTGGAATCTGTCCTGTAAAACCACTGTATGGTCTTGCCCACCGTGCTGCAGCTCAGTTTCAGGGTCTTGGCAATCTTCTTATAGCCTAGGCCATCTTTATATAGAGCAACAATTCTTTTTTTCAGATCCTCAGAGAGTTCTTTTTTCAGATCCTCAGAGAACTTCCAGTGACCAGTATGAGAGAGTGTGAGAGCAATAACACCAAATTTAACACACCTGCTCCCCATTCACACCTGAGACCTTGTAACACTAACAAGTCACATGACACCGGGGAGGGTAAATGGCTAATTGGGCCCAATTTCCACTTAGGGGTGTACTCACTTTTGTTGCCAACAGTTTAGACATTAATGGCTGTGTGTTGAGTTATTTTGAGGGGACAGCAAATTTACACTGTTATACAGGCTGTACACTCACTACTTTACATTGGAGCAGAGTGTCATTTCTTCAGTGTTGTCACATGAAAAGATATAATAAAATATTTACAAAAATGTACTCACTTTTGTGAGATACTGTATGTAGAAGAGGGATGTGGTAGCTCACTGAAAATGTTGGGTTAATGTCACATGCTCTTGTCGGTTTCTTCTGTACAGCATTAGAAGGATTTGGCCATTTCTGTCCACACAGGCTACTCAGGTGCTTGTTCAGTCTCTTGTCATTTCGAGACTGGACTACTAAAACTCTCTACTGGCAGGTCTACCTCTGAATGCAATTTGTCCTCTGCTAATGATCTAAAATGCATCTGCATGACTTGTTTTCAAGCTGCCTTGTGAGTTCTCACACACCACCCCACTGCTGCTTTTCCTCCCCTGGCTTCCGGTAGCTGCGTTAGATTCAAAACTCTGACGCTTGTGCAAAAAGCCAAGAATGGCCCAGTGCCCTCGCTCCCTCAGATCTACTAGCACTGCTCGACTGGTCCCACCATCTCTCAGGGTAAGAGGCAGGTATACATCAAGACACTGTTCTGTTCAGGCACCGGGATGGTGGAATGAACTTCCCCCTAGATGTCCATACAGCCGAGTCACTGGATGTCTTCACACGACAGATGAAGACTTACCTCTTCCTGAAACTAGCTCTTATTTTCCCGGTTTGTTTTGTGTATTGTGTATCCTGGGATCCAAATCCCAGGATCACCAGGCTGCCACTGCTGAGTTCTTGAGCAAGGCCCTTAACCCTCAACTGCTCAGTTGTTTAAAAAAACAAGAGAAAAATGTAAGACGCTAAAGCTGTAAGCTTGGAAAACATTCGATTGCTTCATGTGTCTTGGAAAAATATTGCTTTGATATAAAACTATGCTGATTTCTCATATGTTTAATCTCAGAATATCAGTAAAAACATCTGCTATTCACTTCATACGTTACGTTTAGTTCTGTTCATGAGACATGCCAAGAATTCATGAGCTGGCAAACAGACAGAGGAAAAGTTTAATGCAGGAAAGTATGCAAAGTGTTGACATATTAGAGACAAATAAAAAGGTTTCAGCTATAGTAATAGGTTGATATTACAGATTAATTAGAGCCTACATGATTATGGAGGATGAAAATAATATACCTGACCTGTCTGGGAATAACAAGTGTTTTTATACTCTGCATGCAAGTTTGAAACCCTAAACAAACTGATTCACCAATGTCCTCTGTGTGTCTCGTTATCTTAATGAGCAAAACTCTTGAATCGTATTTAAAGATGGCTGCAAAGCTGTTGGCTGCCAAAGTTTTGAGATTATTGCCTAAGTTTTTGAGATTATTGGGATATTGTCTGGATGTAATTTTAACGTTTCATCCTATTCATCATTAAAGTTTAAGCCTATTTCTTCACAATAATATAATAAAATTAATTGCATTAGAAAGATTTGTTTGGATTCTTTAATCGAAATTTTGCTCCATTTTAACCAGAAAACTTTATCTTTTATTTAAATATTTCAATTTGTAGCCCCAGCTAACTGCAAAGGTTGCTGTACAGTACACTTTGACACTCTTACATCATAGAATCGTGAGGTTTTATTCATTACTGGAGGTTGATGTGATTATCTCCAGTATTTTTTTCTTTTACATGGATTGATTGATAGTGACAAGCAGCACATGTAGTATTATGTAACACAAGTTGTTAACTATTCCAAACCATGCTGTGCTTCATAATAGCAATATGGTCCCAGACAACCTGTTTAAACAAAGCGGGATAAGAAACAGATTACCTCTGGAGCATGTCTTTATTCTGGAGTTGAAATTAGTGCAAAATATGCTCCATTTTTCTATGGCCCATCCTTGAAACAAAACAATTACTGTCACCAAAACCAACGGAAACAACGGCTGTCCAAAAAAAAGATGATTGAGCTAGTTAACCTCCGATTTCCCCTTTGTATGAACTGCTGGATACATATTTTCCCAAAATTCCATGTAAAACACAAATGTTTTTGACTTACGAGTTAACAAACTGCTGGTCCTTGAGATAATATTTTCCACACAGAAGTATGAATATCAAACAATTCATAAACTACATGATTGCATGGGAGTAAATATAGAAAATTGTTTCTGTATGTG
Organism: Hemibagrus wyckioides; assembly: GCF_019097595.1. Classification (NCBI taxonomy): domain Eukaryota; kingdom Metazoa; phylum Chordata; class Actinopteri; order Siluriformes; family Bagridae; genus Hemibagrus; species Hemibagrus wyckioides. The sequence goes on along the minus strand of NC_080734.1, from coordinate 10,469,439 downwards.
GTAGAAATGGTGTCTATAGACAGTATGAAATATATTTGAGATATTATTTGAGATGCCTATACTGCTAAATATCAATACATTTTAATCTCTAATAAATTAAATATATACTATTCTTCTTACAATTTGGGCACATGTGAAAATAAATGACTTGCAATATTAGTTTAACAACTTGCCGTTAATGATGATGTTATAACCTTATCATTTCATTATTGTGTGTTCAATACAACCAGAACATATAAACATCATTGTGTTAATGACCGACTTGTGAACTTTTCTCCCACTTGTTCAAATTACTTGATAATTCATTTATGTAATGAGTACAAAACACACACATCAGTAATTTTGGCAAATGTCAGATGCTAGATGATCAGCAACATGCAGACATATAATTGTATCAAGCGTCCACATGAACATTTCCCTTCACTAAAGTAGTATTTTGCTCACATTTTGATATGGTAACATTATTTTGTCTATGTAACATAAAACTTTAGCGACGTACATGTATCTTTATTCAGTATTTGACCTTTCCTGAGCATAATAAAATTACCTTTGTTTATCTGCCCTAATATGGGCAATATTTCTAAGCCAACTGCCATCCAAGATAAGAGGATAGAAAACATGAGTACAAAATTTGCAAAAGTTATTACCCAAAAAATAATCACAGACAATTTGTTACATCATTATTGTATAAGTCATTGCAATTGTAAGGCTTGTGGTTTGTATCAAACTACTTAATATTACAAGCAGTAATAAGAAGCCATCACAGCCATTGTCACTGACAATTATTCAGGATACAATGTTCCTGATAATGTTGTTAATAATTTGAACACACATGCTTGTATTTCCTTATATACAGACCGCTTTTAAAAAGTGCTTGATATTGGAACAGTTATAATAAAAAATGTTACTTTAAGTATTATATCCTCTCGGAGAGAAACCGTATGTTGGTTTAGGCTGTAGTTGCTGCGGTTGGCAAAAGTTCATTTATTGACTTGGCAAACAGAGAGGTTGAAGTAGGATGAAATGTAGCTGCCAGTGATAACTGGCATTCAGAATGTCCTCTGTTACCATTTCCCAGGGATTGGGACCCCACACTCATACCAGCCCACAAACTGATGAGGCGTACGTCTGCCGATGGACCCAAAATTTACAGGCTCTTGCCTATATGAGCGATAGTAACCTGAAATACAGAAAAGGTTACATGGTTTGTGCTTCTGCTGGAAAATATGTACTGATGCCAGAATAAAAAGCAGTGAATGTTGAGAGATCTGTACCTTGAGCTTGGGGTAGGTAAGTGGAAAGGGTTTGTGGTCCTGTTCTTCCATCCATATGTGAGTCTACAAACTGACAATGGTCTTCTCCATTGCCAAAAGAATCAGCAATACTGTAGAACGTTTCTGAAAAGGTAGGAAAGAGAATAAGTATTGGTGCCTGAAATGCAACAATTGCAAGCTGAAGGTGATACAGGCATGGGAATTTAAATGTTATTGAAATATGAAATGTACAGACCTGACTAGATCAGTGGTGTCAAACTTTGCAAACAAAATTTGTCTGGGCCACATCTATTTGTCTATTATTTGGCATATTATCTAGTCTATCCAATAAAATAATCCAAGTTCTGAATGTGATTGAATTTACAATGCTGACTAAAGTTTTTTAATATGTATATGCTAGAAAATACATAATAATAAGAAACAGATTTGAAAAGAAATACAATAAGCACATCTCTGCATACAAGTCTCCATTTCTCTTGTCTTTGAGCTTCAGCCATTTCCTTGTACAACACAAGGGTGATACATTTGGAATCGATTAGTGAATCATAGCACAAGCCAACACCCAGAGGCATAGGGATGGATTTTAGGTGTTGACTATTTTAAAATATTTTTCTCAACATTGTCAGTCAAATATTGTCATGATATATATATATATATATACATATACAGTCTTATGCAAAAGTTTAGGCACCCCTTGATAAATAACAGATTTTGGTGATTTTTTAATTGAAAAGATGTTAACACAGTCTCTCTTGGAAATGGAAAAAATGCACAATATTTTCAGCAAACATTGATGCATAGTTACTTCTTATGCCATAAATTGAACAAAAATAAAAAATAAAAACATTATTGTGTATTTTATGAATACCTATATTCATAAAAGCTATATATTTAACTCCCCCAAACATAAAATGAATGTTTCTTTAATAATATTTCTTTGTTTAATCAGATTTTGAGAGAGTCTAGAGGTAGCTAGAGCACAGAGATTGATATTTTCCTTATTACTGAATGTTACTAGTGCTAATGTTTAATGTGAAAAGGTTCTAAAGGTATTGTATGTATTAGCTGATAGCTGATGCTACATATACCATTGCTAATACTTCTGTCTGGCTTTCAGCCAAAATACATGAGTGTGTTTCCCTTATCATTATAATTGGGTTTACATAGAGTCACACTTTTTGTATGAAATAAAACTGAATAAAATGAGGAAGCAGGTCTTGAGCTTTAAACTAGATGCCTGTAGACTAAAGGTTTGGTCAATGCAGGTGAAATAAATTGTATTGCAGTAGAGATGTAAACATGTGCAAATAAAAAAAAATAATCATCAGTAGTACCCTTCAGTCCATCTCCCATAAAGATCTTGTAGCGCAGTGAGTTGCACAGGACCACACCCACAAACTTCCTGTACCAGGTACGCTTGACAAATTGACTTCCTTTACAGGAACTGTGGGCAGGGTTGTACCTAAAGGAAAAAGGTATCCAAATAGGCTCGCCACCTAGGAGGAAAACAGGAATAATGTATTCAACAACAAACTTGAGTTTGTTAGAGACATGAGACTTGAATTATTGTGCTAAAAATATCATAGGGTTTTTATGTTAAATAGCATCCTTTTATAGATCCCTAGAGTGCTGTTTCTGTGCAATAGATGTCTTGTACCTGGGGGTCTCTCTATTAGAAGGGGGTCATCTGTAAAAAGGACAAAATAATAGTTATAGACATTTAAATAAAGATAAATGTTTTCTATTTACAAAATAGTAAAATAAATAAAATAATAAAGACAAAGCTTTCCCAAACCTGGAGAGAATACTGACCTGATTCCGTAACATAACTTATTGTTTCGCTGATCGGCCCCAGACCAAAAACATTCTTTGCTTGAACTCTGAAGTAATACCTAAAAGAAAACAAAAAAAAAAACATGCTCAATGATACACTTGGGTAGTCAACAGTTGTTATTTATTTATTTATTAATTTATTTATTTGTTAATTTAATTTAATTTAATTTAATTTAATTTAATTTAATTTAATTTAATTTAATTTAATTTGATTTGACTTTTAATTTTTTTATTTGTGGCAGGTAGCAATTATTGTCACATAGCTCGGGGGTCCCAAGTTTGAACCTGAGCTTGGGTTGCTGTCTGTGTGGTGTTTTACAATTTTTCGCCATATTTGTGTCACTTTACTGCAGATTTTTCTGTTTCCTCTCAACACCAATATGAATTAATGAATGATTGTTTATAGTCATGTGTGGCTAAAGAGAATAAAGTCCAACTAGAGGAGCATGAAGAAGAAGGAAAAGGGAAAACTGACAAATGTCTTGATTCAATTTACTTGATCGAGTAGATAAAGATTTCATACAGGAAGCAGAGAAAAGAAAAACCCAGTGAGGTTTAAGACACACACACTGAAAGACGAATAAGAAAATCAACCACTTTCCAGTGTAGTGTGTGTGTGTGTGTGTGTGTGCAGAAGGTCACTACCTTCACGCTTCGCCTCTTTTTATTTGAGACTCATTAAATGACATAATATCTGTGTGGCTGGATCAGATTAGAGAAGCTGGAAACTCTGACCAAAATAAAGTGGGAATTACAGGGACAATTCCAGACAGCCTGGGATACAGAGACTTGGGGAAGTGTATGTTTGTGACTGTGTATTTTACCTCATTCACTTGACAGTAAATCTGAGTACTAAATTAAAGTTTTACAAAGTCTCCGACATCTGTATTTAAAAAAAAAAAAAATTCACTACTCTGTGTTTTCTTAAGTCAATATTTCCCTATGCTTTATTTTTTAAAGGTGGCAGCTGCTATCGTCAATCACGGGGTTCTGAGGACATGCAAAGAAAACATAATCTACACATACACACACACAAACGCAAAATCAAGCAAAAACACTCTTCATTTCTACATTCCAATCTTGTGAACTATCCACATTCTGACATCTGTAATGACTGTGTGCAAGCACATCATTTTTAAAATAGTCACCAGATCAGACAACTGCCGTCGGCTGATCAGCTTAAGTCTCGATTGCCTGTTTTTGTGTGCACAAGGAGCTTAATGTGAAGGAATGTTACACACGTGCATTCTCTTGGAGTGGATGATGTGTTTTAGGTCAGATCTGGTCACGTAACATCTGGGAGAAATGTCCATGCGGGCCATAAACATATTTCAGATCTACAGCAGCCATGACTATAAAGCACTTCTATGGCCACCTTAGAAATCAGAATTTTGACAGGACAATGGTGCGTTCCTGTTTGTGTGCACTTGTAGGGCTCATAAGAGAGACACAACTCATAGATCAGTGAGTCTGAGTAGAAAAAAGCCTGTTCTAAAGGAGCTGCCAAGGCCTAGCGAATGGGACATATGCTCCATATTAGCCACTTTCTGCAACATAAAATGCCAGTATTCTTTAGCTCGTTTGAAGTGAATCACACGTGTAATCTTGTTCCTTTTCAATTACGCAGAGGTGAACTGACTGCTGTCCTCTCTCGATCATGACAGACAGATCTATTATCAACATATGCTATGCCTAAAGACATTTATACTGGCAGCTTGTACATGTGATGTAAATCTCGCACCTTTAGACATGGTGAGCGAAGCACTGCGCTGAAATCTCCATTGCTTTTACTGTTAAGTGCTATACTCTATAGCGATGCCTGAAAATTAAACACAAACACCCACTCCAGGACACCAATCAAAACAGTTTATCACCATGTTGACTCTCTCTCATCGAAAGGTGAGTGGGTGCTTCAAAATATTTGCATGGAACCAGATGATGTTTAGGCTGAGGTTTGATCAGAGAATCATGGGTTTGATGTGCCATAAGATGACATCAGCTCTACCTCAGTGTTGATATGACCGAGATCCGTGAGTCATCTGAAACTTTAATTCTCCGCTCATTCTGTGCCATGCTCAATGAATTGTGGGACATTTGTTTGTCCATCAATCATTACAACTGTTGAATGTTTTATACCTCCAACCTTGAGACTAGTAAAAAATGTCTCAGTGCTGATCACTGCTGCTTAGGCATAAAAGCCAGAAAGAAAAAGAAAAAGAAAATAGCTCAGTTACCAAATAAAGTGACAATCCCAGTACACGTCTGATTCCGAGTAACTTAGCACTTGAGAAAGCAATGCTCAGGAAACATCTCCAATGTCTCCGTAATCTGAATAGACACTATATATAATTATTATGGCATTTTAATGACATTGTCCTAATGGTTTTTTATTTTATTTTAGCTAGACTATGAGCTATTTATTTCTAGTGAAACTAAGCAACAGAAATCATGCACTGGCAATGTAGGAGTGAGCTCAAAAGTGCTTTAGATGCAAAACGTTAGGTGGTATTTAAGCTAAATCACATTAAATAATGTAACTCACTAATACATTAGCCATACATCTATGAGACTGACTATTAATCATAAAGCCTATTTTTTAAGTACTTTTCAAATCTGTTATTGTCTGTTATTAATGTTCCTTAGAAAAGTATGTAATGTAAATACTCCACCAGCTTAAGATCAGCAGCTTTCCTCAGCAGAGTGAAGGGTTCAGCATGGGCTATATTGTTTCGGGAGTTCAGAAAGATATAGCCGAGCTAAACTATTTAGAGTTTTAAATGTCATGAGCAGTACTCAAACCGACTCATTGTGCTCGCATTTGCCAAGCAGCTGATGTAGATTAAATAAGACTGGGGTAATGTGCTGTTTTTTTCTGATAAGGACATGGGCTGCTGCTTTTGAGCAAGGATCAGTCAGCAGGGCGGTTTGTCCAATCTAGAGGTTATGAAAGCATGCACTAGTTTCTAAGCTCTGTTCTTTGTGTAGGGTTACACTATTACTTCTGTTTCTGAGATGTTAACAAATGTTTTATAGAGAGTTATGTAAGAATGACAAACCAGAATATAGGGTTACTCCTAGGGATTTAACTGACAAATTATCGTCCTTATTGTGGACCGATTAAATATTATTTTTGAAGAATGTAGTTTCCATGTATCTAAGTTGTATGTCTTTTACACAAGGCCAAACTGACAAATATAATTGTATCAGTATAAATGAAAAAGCCATCATATGTTTACGAATTAAATGTACAAGAGGTTAGATGGTATAAACAGAAAATATGGCACTTAAAAACAATATATGAATGTATACAATATAAATATGTATTGTTTTAGGTTTAGTTTATGTTGCTTATGTTTGTGTAACTAATTGGTAACAGCCTTTCAAATAAAATGTAATCCAGGCAAGAACTTGTCTATCTACTCTGACTGTTTTTTTTTTATACGCCTTTCCATTAAAATATGTCCATTAAGAATGTCCTAGTTCTGATATTTGATGTGAATGTTCATTGAACCTCTTGATTTGAATCTACATGGGTCTGCGTGTATCTGCATGCATTGTTCTGCTTCCGGATGACTGGCTGATTAAATTATTGCATGAATGAGCAGGTGTACAGGTTCCTATTATAGTGGCCGGTGGGTGTATATTTAGTCATTATCTGAGTGAAGGTGCATATTTAATTTAGATTCGTGAATACTCACAAAAACTGTTTATAAGAAATGGGATAGGAAACGTTTGCATTGTGTTTACCAAGAAGGGGTTTTGTTCGGTAGTAACCCAAAATGTGGACCAAAGCAGTTTCCAAAATACCACTATTACACAAGACTACTGTGACTGAACCAGAACAGTTTATCATTTATCAGTTAAGCAAAATATTTATACAGGCTAATTGTGATTTTCTACGCATGAACATACACCACGATGGAGGCATCCTTACACCATAATGCTTTTCAGAACCTTGACCAAACACTGGCCAAACCAGTCATAGCTATGTATATACATAAGACTTATCTCTACTCATGAAAAAATCTTGATCCGAGCCATTTACATAAGAAATAAAGTTCACCTGGAGTTTGGCTTGAGGTTCTCCACAGCAAGGTGTGTGCCAGATGAGAGACTAGATGACCATCTGTTGTTTAGGACATCATCATAGGAGGCACTATGCACCATGTACCCTGTAGAGAGTGATGTATAGAACAGAGCCATGAGTGATAAATAGAACAGAGCAAACGTCTTTCAATCAAATGAATAGGTTTGAAAATATTATTGTTTCCACATCCTAGAAAGTCACTACAGCTATGCATTATTCTAATGCTGATGGAGTTGTTGATAACCAAGCACCAGCTCTGTGCAGAGAAATGTGTCTCTCAAATGATGCCACCTATAAGTATTAAATTTCACTTCAGGTTAAGGCAAAGGCCTACTGAACTGTATATGTTTTTAAGACATTAAGTGTGTGTGTGTGTGTGTGTGTGTGGTCATATGTGTGTATTTATGTCAGTATGGTACTAAATTAGACAGAGCTGGAGTTGCAAAAAAGAAAGAGGAAAGGGGGAGAGAAACAGTATGGAATGAAGTTATGCGGGGGAGAGGAGAGGGTGAGGAAAACAACTACTATCTGTTTTAGACATCATGCAGTCTCATGGCTGCTTCAGATCTCTGCTCCTCTAGTCTCCTTAAAGCGCACCGGGACTCTCAGTGATTAATTCTGACAACGAAATCCCGTAATCTTCTAGACTCCTGAGCTTACCTGGTCTCATAAGTCATAAGAGGGACTGGCCCTGTTTATAAACTAAAGGTGAATCAATGATACTGTTTAGTTTACTGGTAGCAGTGAAACATATAAAGCCCATACAGTTTTCATAGAACCATTTGATGGAGTGTCTAAATGAGTACTTAGGTGTACTTTTACACTCCTTGAAAGTCTCTCCAAAAGGTAAACACACTGTTACAGCAGTTCTAAACAGAAGCTTTTATGGATCTACCTATAAAATTAAGTGTGTGCTTACTTACAGACTATTTTATAGACAATGACACATTCATAGCTTCTTAAAGAGGTTTCTCCCAGAGAGACAAATCCTTAAGTGCTATAGAAAGTTGTTCTGAGGGTAGCATCATGGATTCCTAAATGGTTTCTACTCCGTCTGTGATATGGATACTGGATACTGTGATATAGATGTTGAGGTTGATCTACAGCCTCTTTCCAGAGAGACAGCTGAAGGATTCTATATAGATCTGAAGTACATATTTGCTTTACATTAATCAGAACCAAAATGTATTTGTAGGGTCATGCTATATTTGAGCAGAAATAGCACCTGACACCATGTCATCCTTCAATGGGCGAGCCCAGTCCAAAATAACAAATGAGTGACATCCTTCCATGGCAATCACAGTGATGTTGTGTGGCTTGTATTTGGGTGGCTGCTTTTGGCTAGCTATAGCACTGTCTTTTTCAATGAGGTTAGCCAGCACATCCACCTGCAGATACTCTAGTGCCTCGGTCAGCGAACATGGAGCACCAGGATCCTTCTGGATGTAATTCACATACGGAGCTGAGAAAAAGAAAAAAAAGAGGGGGTGAAACATATTGACTTTCTGTCCAGTCATCAGCAGCACACTGTATTAATACGTTCCACATTCTGCAGTGAATCAAGAAATAAAATACTTTTTTTAGTTGGGTTTAGACCACGTGTCTTACATTCCTGGTATAGTCTAGCTGACTGAATGAAACTTCTGACTCATTGCGGTTCTCTGGTTTGTTTGCAGGGTAAAAGGGGTTGTTACTTGAGAATTTTGTTTATCTGTTATCTGTTGGCAGTTCGGTGGTGGTTCAGTAGGCTTTGTCTCTATTGCTGGCGCATTGTGGTTCTGTGATTGCTGTAGTCTGACAGCTGGGAGTGCTTCCAGAAATTTGATTGGGTTACAAGACACACACCTGGATCTAATCAAATGCTCCATGAGACGTTGCAGACCAGAACAAACACGTGCAGATACAGACATATTCATGTCACACTGCATTGAGTTATGATCTAATAACGGCCTGTGTTTCATGTGTGATAAGAGAAGATGCTTCAGAACAAACAGATTACAACACACATAACATAACATAACATAACATAACATAACATAACAGAACAGAACAGAACAGAACAGAACACACACAAGAACATGCACAGGTTTTGCAGCTGTCATTGGTTAAATGTGACAGTGGATGTACTGGGGTTCCTGGGTTTAAAGGAGATTCCATGGCCTTGACATAGTGTTAAAGCATGACAAAGCACGACACGCTCTCCCTTTCACTTGTGCTATTTATAATGGTCATGTGTTTAGTTCAGGAGATTTTCTGCACCCACATTTTACTGAACCACTGCCGAATGATTTAGTTTAACTTTACTTATCATGTTTTTGTTGTTCCCAGGGTGAGAATAACTGGGCAGATGCCATTAGAAATAGAACAGTTTGAACTCACACAGAGTTCGTTTTGGTTGTCTATTAGAGAATTTTCAAATGTTATGAGAGCAGTTCTGCACTGGTGCTACTGGCTCCACTGGTATCTGTGGTGTTGACATCTGTGCTTGCTCTCTGAGTCCAGCAAGCCTGAGGACCACTGTGGGATTCCTTTGTAAAACAACATGGGGCTGGCTTATTACGCCACTCATTTTTTTGACTGTTTTTGTATGCTTTTCCCAGACAAAGCTGTTGATGTCAGGTTGCTGCCAAGAAAAGCACATTCGAAGAGCCATGAGACACTATGAACTCTCACAACATGGTTGAATGTTCAGAGAAAGAGGCTCTCCAGGTCAGGGCCATTTTCAGACATGTTTACACCTTTGAATTGTAAGTAATCATTTCTTACATTTATTTATAAATTTATAACGTAATTTTAGCTTAAACCCTTGTGCTCTGTTTCCCATGCAGGTAATGAATAACAAAGATAATGATAAGAAAATACAACAGAACAAAAGAGGTTAAAATAAATTTGGGCAAAACAGCTGATCAACAGGTCAGAGTAGCTGTCGACATTTGGCTGGATATAAAATTTTATTGAATGACTATATTGTCTTTTCAGCCTCCTTCCTGTGGTTAAATTTTCATTAAATCACAGCTTTGGGGGGAAAAACCCACTTCAGAAAAAGAGAAAGTAAAAAAACCATTAAGCAGAGGGTCCTTGGCCGTCCCACCATGAGTCACATGCCTTGAACTGGCCTCAGATCAGAAGCTTGAGCAGGGCAATGTAGATGAGCGAAGCAGACACACTGATGTTATGCTAACAGCATACTTTATCTCTACAGACTGTGCTGGAGAGGAAGTATTGGCTAGAATAATGTTTACTGTAAACTCACACCACCTTTTCAGCTTCTAACTTCCAGCCCTGCACTCAACATCTGCCCCAGGTTCTGTATACAAAAGACTTAATCAGGAAAAGATTGCAGCAGTGAGGAGAATAATTTACTAGAAGTCTACAGGCCATGAAGAGAGAATCACCTTTAAACTGTACATACCAAATCCAGACATCCATTCCAAAAGCATCCAGATGAATTGCATTAACCAAACCATTAACCTTATCAACTACAATGTACAGTGGGGTCCAACATGCAGTCCGCACTATTTCTAGGTCATTTATTAAATTTAAGTAAACTTGTCATATTGACAACTACTTTGTACAAAAGGTCAGATTTTCCTCAAGTCTTATCCCTTACATCAAAGCACTTTGACTCTGACTCTGATGAATTTAATCTTACACAGATCATGAAATTTCTGATTTAATTTACACACACTTGCAGACTCCATGCCAGATGGAGTGCACAGTGTCATTAAAACCAAAAGGGGATAAACCAAATATTAGGAAACTGTCAATTTCATGCAAGATTCTATTTTTTTTTATCTAATTATTGCTGATAACATCACTTAAAATAAATTTGTATCAAATTATAAAGATAAGGATGTTGTAACCTGATATTTCATGCCTTTTACAACAAAATACTCTTTTATCATTTTGAAGGTCTGATTTATAACTGATTATGATCTTAGGGCAGTGGATTGTTTTACAGTTTTTTTTACAGAAAATACAATATAGAGTATGATATGTAACATTTTAGGCAGGAGTACTCTTTGTGCTAACATCTAAAAATAAGTGTATTGTTGTTGTGAACAATAACTAAGCTAATAATTATGCAAACAAACACAAGCTCTCTTTGAGATTAAACTCTCTTTTAAGAAAAAAGTATTTAGTAAAGCACTGCCAAGTTTAGTGTTTTTCAGTGTTAAAGTACAGCCATTACCTGTAAATATATTTAACTACTTTACACTAAATGTTTCATAATTATTACTGTAAATTTATACCGCCACCCTCTCTCTCTCTCTGTCTCTCTCCCTCCCTATCTCTCCCAGTTTGTGCAGGAAGCAGCATGCCACAGGTTTTCCACAGATTATTGTTAATCCTTCCTCTCAGGAATTCAGAGACATTCTATAGGATATAGAAGTTACCCCCCAGTAAATTAGCTGAGCTATTAGATTTTGTGATGTCAACAACGTTCTCAAATGGCACACTCCTACAGAACAAATAAAACATGGGCCAAGACTCATATTACTTGCTGAGAGCCATACTAAGGTGAATTATGGTAGTCATGGTTATGAACCTATAAATGCAAAGGAAACTTCAAGGCAATTTTTGAGATGTCTACACACGCAATGATACATTACCTGTGAAGCGTTTCTTGCCGGTAGCATCAAACTCAGATGATGGGCTGTTGTTAAATAAGCGGAACTCAGTTGTTGGGGAATGAGTAGTAGGGGGCAGCTGAGTGGTGGTAGGGATCATGGTGGTCTCCATCCAAAATTCATCTGTAGGATAAAAAGCACGTAAGTCATTACAATAGAAGTACTATGATAATATAATTGTACATATGCTTTTTGTTGATTGAGCTGTTTATTAAGGCAGCAACATTTGTGTGCATACAAGCTTCAATTTCATTTAATTGAGCTGTTTTCAGACTCCTTAATAGAAAATTCAGAATTGTTAATGTATAATCTACAATATAATATGGTATGGTGAATCAAACCCTTTTTAATTTCATCTTAATCCTGGTTACATTGCCGTTACATTGTGATTAAATGACATGTCCAGACCATCTCATTAGTAAAATTTGCTTTAACAATGTTTTAAAAATCTTCTTAGGTATGAGGCCATATCAATTCTTTTACTGTCTCATCGTTGAATACATGTTTTATTTCTCATGTCATGGAAAAAGTGAATATGTTTGTACATAGCTCACCACTTGGGTAGCAGTCCAGTATTCCATAATCATCCACCATAGGATTCCCATTCTTATCCAGCTTTGCAAATGTTCCAGGGGGACAGGTAGGCAATGCGTCAGTTGTGTACTCTGGAGTAGTAATTTCTGTTGTTGTTGGTTCAGCAGTGGTTGTAGTGGTGGTTGTGGTTGTAGTCGCAGTTGTGGTTGTGGTTGTGGTTGTTGTGGTCGTAGTACTGGGTGTCGGACGATCCAGGCCCACCAGTGGCTTCCCTCCAACAGTTAGGTACTTATCTTTGGGGTTAACCACAGGTCGACTGTCCCTCCCATGACCAAACAAAGCCATACCATCCTGGTTTACTAACGGGGTACCCTCCTCATCTAATGGATGAACAGATAAATAATATGAACAGATCATATGTTAACTATTGAACAAACAAGCAAGCAGTAAAGTAAAGAACGAATAAGAAATCATACCAAAGATAGTTTTTCCATCTTCTCCAATGACTACTTTCCTGGGCCGGCCTCTAGAATCCTGCAAAACCTTTCCCTCTTCATTCATCAGGACTCCTTTATCCAAATCTACAACCTAAGGAAGGGGTTACATTTAATGGCAATACATGAGAAAGATTCAAGCCACAAGAAAAAGACATCTCTAAAGAGAATGTTTTGAACTTTCTAAAGTTGTTGGCCTAGCAAGGCTCATTATATACTATCTTTCTTTATAAAAATGATTAAAGTAAACACACCCATCTGGTTCCATCGGGGCCTGTAATATATTTGACTCCGTTTCCTTTTGTATTTTCATTTGATGTAGACACAATTTTGCCATTTGTTGCTGTAAGATTTGGTCGCCCATTCTTGCCTGCACAAGCAAATTAATACAAGAAACTGTAACTTTACAACTTCATTCACACTTATGTATATATTTACTTGTAAATAAAATTTCATTTACCTTGCCCATAACTAGGTTTGTGTAAGGCGACTGGGGTTTTTCCTCTTGAATTTTTGTCAGATCTGCTTGGATAGCGTGATCTCACCACTGGATTTCGAGCTGGAGCTGTTAAAGAGGTCTTGAAATCATTTGGTGTGTCACCACCAGCAGGTTGCTTCATGGATGAGCGTGAGACCAATCCCACAGTTGATCTAACATTAGCATTTTGGCTAGCACCTGTGCCTTGATCTGGAGGTGAAGCTTTGTGTTCCGTGGTCTGGGAGGCAGAAGAAGACGAAGAAGCCGAAACAGATGATGACGAGGAGTTTTGTTTAGCAGCAGAGCCCAGTTGTGTATTTTGTACTGTCTGTAACCTACCACGCAACCTTAACTCATTCAGGCGACTGGCTAGGAGAGCAGAGCGAACCTTTCCATTGGAACCCAGACCAAGTCTATTGAGAGTCATATAGGATGTGTGAGAGCTGTTGTCAGACGTTTGACCAGACCGCTGAATCTGTTTAACATCAGAGGCAATTTTTTGGGGGGAAACAGTTGGTGCAGAATTCTTTATCTCATGGGTTTCTTTGTTGACCTCAGAGAGGTAATCATGTTTGTGATCATTGCCTGACATTGTGTCTTCTTTGTGATCATTAGAGGTTGTCTGTGCGTTGCTTGCAGCTTCTTGTCTGCTCTTTACAGTGGGTTTTGCAAGGTTAGAGTCAACCAAATGCTTTGTGGTGTAGGTTGTTGGGGAGGTTTTGTCTTTACCACTGGCATGCTCTCCTGAGGCTGTTGGATTGGAGGGTATTCCTCTCAGAACTGGCCTACCTGCTCCTACAGAAGAAGCAGTCCTGCTCCATGGGATCCTGCCATCTTTTCTATGACTACTTCCAAATACTATCCTGGAATTTCTGTTAGACAAGGAGGAACCATGTCCTGGACTCGCTGTAGAAGGAACCTGAGATGAAGGCAAATAACTGTTAACAGCCTTGTCTTTATAATTATTGTTACCAACATCCTGTGTATTCTCTTCTTTGATTGAAGGGGGAAGAGTAGTGGTATATTGAATCTTTACTTTAGGATCATTTCTACTGTTATGTTTTGTATCCCTATCGTCAGTACTGGAAACTGTTGAAGATTGTGATAAAGCAGATGAGGTTAAAGCTGTTTTTTGTCTTCCTGTCTGATATCTGTGACCTTTACTGTGACCTACTCTTCTGCCATTTGGATAAACAGGAGCAGGTCCTGACGTGCTACCATGACTTATTGGGTTAGAAATTCTGCTTGTCCCAGCTGATGACAATGATGATGATGACTCTCTGTCTGTTTCTGTCTTGGTTTCCTGAGGTGATGGGGTGGATGCTTTTGCTACTGTACTACTGACTTTGCCTTCAGGATATAAGCTAGTGTGGACATTCTTTGAGACTACAGGGTCTTGGCTGTTGGGTAAACTAGAGGATGCTCCATTCTGATTCCTTTTCCGTGACCAGGAGGTACTTGAGGGTGGCTGTCTTACACGGTTGCCATTGACAACAGAGGATGTTCGAGGTGTCAGTGACTGAGATTGGTGATGGCCCTCTTTGGAAATTGGAGGGAAGGAATGTGTTTTGGGTAATGAACTTTTAAGAACAGAGCTTGATTCCTTAGCTCCTGGTGAAACTTTATGTTCAGTTCTTGATGGAGCATTGTTAGTACTTTCAGGTTGCGTATCCTCAACAGCTTCATTTGCGGTTGCTTCATCTTCTTTTGGAGTGTCTGTTGGTGTGTCTTCTTCATCTCCTTCTTTATCACTGGTTGTTCCAGAGCCTGAATTTCTTACCGAGCCCCTTAGTTTTGAAAAAATGCTGTGATAAGACCGTGTTTGAGAAAGCGGGCGAGATTTCTTGTTTGTGGGTGGAGAAGTAGTGGTATGGGTATGAGATATTTCTGTGTCATCTGTATCTTGATCCTCTAAGTCATCATATACAGATGTTCTGGAGGAGCTCCTGGACTGAGTAGAATGCCGTGAGGCAGTAGTGCTGGCTGCCAACACAGAATGCATAGTAATTTTAACCTGTAAGTTTTTGTGAAACTTATGTATATATGAACTCTACAGCTGATTACAGTTGACAGCAAATTTAAATAAATAAAACCTCTGTAATCTTCTCTGAAATTTCTGTTCCCAGATTTCTGAGGATTTAATGTCAGACAGATGCATGTCATTAAAGGCAGACTGACAAAACCCTAAAAAATCTGCCAACATCAGAGGTTAGGTTATTCACAGCTAATTTTAATTATTGCAATGAAGGAGATGATCCGAATTTGATGTTACATACCTGAAAATGCCTACTCTGCATGTAAATACTGATGTATCTTTTGAACAAACCTTACTATATTTCTCTGATTACAATCATAATGATGATGGCCATTGCAACAAATAATATTTTATTTTAGCTAGATCTTTCAATATTTTTATACTTTTATTGCTTGGTTCTAGCACAGTAGAGAATAAGATTTTTAGCCTTAATTTTGTTATCATAAAGAGACAATTTGGGACTTACTTCCTGGCATTCCAACACTCAAGGTTTTAGACTGTGGTCCTTGTCCTTTTCTGTTAGCTGCTCGAATTTTGAAGATGTAGCGATCACCAGGTGTAAGCCCATCTATGGTGGCCGATGTAGTAGTGCCACGATATGTTACTGATTTTGCTCCGAAGGGTTTCAGGGCTGGCGCATAGGACAGAATATATTCTGGAAGAGAAACACAGAGTAATGCATCTGGTCATTTATATCTAGATGGGATTCCATCCTCTTTGACTAATAGAAAGCAGCACATTGACTAATGCAACATGTAAAACCAGAAAAAATGATTTATTTTTATTTGTAACTTGCCAATATACTAGAACAATTCTTCACTGCCAATTTGGCTACACTCCTCACAGATTAAACAAGATAGAAGCTGTTATATTATAAACAGCAGTGCATTGAAAGCCTCACCTCTGATTTTACCATTGGGTTCATCAGGTGGATCCCATGTTGCAGTGACGGCTGTGCCTTTCCCTCTAAGTGGTTTCACTTCAAAGTTCTCAGGAGGGCCAGCGGGTGCTACAGAGTTATGGACATGATGACAGCTCATAATTGAAGAAAAGATATAAAGGGCCAAAGAGAAGGATAAATACAGAGATTTTGCTCTAGAACTCGTGTTCTTCCCACCATGTTTTTTCATTTTGAAAGCTTTAGGTTTTCCAGGAAAAATACTAATGAAGTCATCATTGGTTTTCCAAGCAAGCAGGCAGGGACACCTTAATGATCCATTACACAGAGGCTGTTATGACATGCTGCATGATTTACACAGCTCCGATATAAAACTTTGTTCATTGTGTGTACGCACATTTTGGCTTGAGTCTGTGTGTGTGTGTGTTAATGTGGTGAGTTATTGTGATACACATTAAGTTGTCCTGCAAAACAAATCAACCATATAACAAACATCTGGTGTGTAACGGCAAACTGAATGCACAACACAAATTTTTGGAGATTACTCATCCCGAAGAATCCTCAGTAATCTATACCTGATTCTGGGGTCCTCTGGAATACAGATACACTCCATTTTCCTTGTTGGTCACCTTGAGTGATTCGAACAGAGAATTCATACATTCCATCGGCAGACAGCTTCTCAATCACGAGCCGCTTCTGTGAGGTCTCCTTATATTCCCACCGAGCTGACTCTCCCTTCTCTCTATATCTGACAGTGTATTGCCTACAAGTAATGGACATTTATAGTGTCACATCAAAAATCCATCCTGAACGATTCTCTTCTTTCTTATTTCTTACTAAGCACCATCACACAAAGCTTTATTAATATAGCACACAAGTCAAGTTTACACAAGACATATTACATAATAGTTTTTTTTTTTTTTAACAAAACCAACCTGATGCCTTTCCTACCTGGTACCTTCAGGGAAACTTTTCTGTTTCTTGACAAGTGGATCCACCCATGTGATTACAACAGACTGGGGAGACAGTATCCTCACTGTGACGTCTTCCACCTCCTCTACTTCATCATGCTCTGATAAACATGGTTAATGATTAGAAACTTGATTTCCCAAAAGACAAAGACTGTTTTAGAGTAACAAACTGTAAAAGTATCATATCATTATAAAACCATTAAACGCAATCTTAACTACACAATGTTTCTGAGCAACTGAAAAGAGTTGATTGTGTGTGTTCCTCATGTAATGACATGCCATTTGAATTATAATGGACGAGCTCAGTGGAGTGCTGGTTTATTATATGGGAGATCAAAGTAAATTCCTCAAATGCACATTTACACCATCTCCCAACACACAAAACAGTCTACAAGCATGACCACCATTGGCTACACTTCCTACACTGTTTACACTGAAAATATACTGCATATTGCTTTTAGCTAGCTAGCAGGAATCTTTATTTTTGTCTCATGTACATTATAGCACAGTCAAAGTCTTTCCTTCACATATCCCAGCTTTGGAGGTTGGGGTCTGAGGGCAGAATCAGCCTGGATACAGCACCCCAGGAGCAGAGAGGGTTAAGCGCTTTGCTGAGGGGTCCAGCATTGGAACTTGGCAGTGTGGGGCTTGAACCTTGACAGTCCAATATATAACCAAGAGCTTTAACCACTTGACCTACCACTGCCCCTTGCTAATGTCAGTAATATTTAATGCTGCTGTTGTCAGCCATAATATTAGCTAATTGTAGCTTAGGTACTAGTGTATTTCTATATTGTACCTGCAGTGAGCACAGTATATATTTAAAGCATTTGGCTGACACCCTTATCCAGAGCGACTTACATTTATCTAATTTTAAAAAAAAAAAAAAAAGTAAGGGTCTTACTCAAGAGCAGCCTTGGGGGACCTGGGATTTGAACTCATAACCTTCTGATCATTAGTCCAACACTTTAAGGAAGACTTCCCAGACTGTTTTTTTTTATTACTCTTATGTTGCATATGTAAAACTGTTACAGGTATAACTTACTGTCTCCTCTGGCTTGCTGTACTGAGACTGAGACTGTTCTTCTCTGTCAGAGTGTAAATGAAACATGGATGTTGATTGGCCGCCTATGTTCTAGTCATCATACATTTATCCCTGACACTGCTTGGCTGGCAGAAACAACCTCATCAAACCAAATTCATCTCTGATTTTGGAAACGTCCTCATTTTTCTAGTCTAACACCAAAAACTTTGGAAAATTAAAATAAACACCACAGATAATAAAATATACACCAGTGAAGTTTATGTGGTTAAATCCTTTTCAGCCAGATAGAGCCTTCTAATACTGAGGTCACATGGTGCTACTATAACAGCTTCTACCTGGAGGAGGGCTTTCGGTATTGACAGTCTTGCTTGCTGGTACAGTCCTCTGTGGGGCTTTCTGTGCCTGCAGTGATACCACATAGATGGACTCAGAAGCTATGAATAGAGAAATATCAGATACAGCCATGTATCATTATATACACCACACCATGCTATTCACAAACTGAGCATGCATCTTAACACTATATTGTTTGCAATTCATACTAATTAACTCTTGTAGTTTCTAGGATCTCACTGTATTATAAGAGCACTAAGGCTCTATAATAAGGCAACAGAATAAACAGAGATAATAAACAACAAAAATCTCCTGGAGGAATATTAAAATTTCAAATGATCAGAAGATGTCTCTTGTACAAACCTAGTTTAGGTTTGTTAGCATTGCGCTGGTCAGCTTGAGGCTGACTGAGGTCCACCCTATGTTTGTTTTGAGAGCGAATGGGCAGGTATCCTCCTCTGCGTGGAGCTTCAGGGCCTGAGGAGGACTGAGGGGCTCTCTGCCGTAACACCCCTGATCTCTGAACTGGAGTGTGAGGGCTTATCTTAGAGGAGCGCTCAGATGACCTCCTACCTAACAAGAGACCAAGACAATACTGGCATTAGAGTTCTTTGTTTTGCTTTACTTGAGTTCAAATAAACAGGTCGTTCGTAATAAAAAATGATAATATATTAGAACAAATACTTGAACCTTGCAGCTGGACAAACTGACCTAGGCATGCAAAGAACCATTCAGTAGTGGTGTGGTATTAAAACTATCTATCTATCTATCTATCTATCTATCTATCTATCTATCTATCTATCTATCTATCTATCTATCTATCTATCTATCTATCTATCTATCTATCTATCTATCTATCTATCTATCTATCTATCTATCTATGTATATGTGTGGATATATTGAGTTAAGTAATAAAAGGTGTATCTTCACACAAGACAGTCATAAGACAATAATAATTTATAACAATCTTTTTTTTTTTAACTGCTTCAGTCATTTCTCAGAAATGTTATAAAAGTTTGTTGCAAGTCTTTAAAAGGCTGGGATTTGGGTTAATGACCATTTATATGATGTTATTCATTAACTTTAAGATCTTCGTGACTTTCTTAGATGATCTGTTTTTTGTTGTTCTGTATTTATGTTGCTTTTTTGGGGTTTTTTTTTGTAACGTGGCATCAATTTGCCTGTGTATGTCATACCCTGGCTACGAAAAATGTTGATTAGATCTTTTAGCAAACAAATGTGATCTTGAATCTCATACAAAATGCTTGCAGAATACAGAGAGAATTTAGCAACCCATGTTTATCCAAGCTTATAGCCATTCAGGACCACACAGTCCTCTGCTCTCTCTCTCACTTCCTTTTTGCTGTTTTTCTAGTGTTATTCCCCATATGACTGGAGTTGGCCAGCAGACAGCCAGGCAGTTTTTCTTCCCTTTCCGTTAAAGCATTGATTTCTCTCCCATTTTTCAATGTCCTACTTTTTCTTCTCTCTTCTCATTGCTGTGCAGTCTAATATCATAGACGGTGTAATGAAAAACATCCTCATGAGCCTTTCCTCTGTCTCCTTCAGTAATCAGATGCAGATGATAGACTGCGGTCTAATTTTGTCATTGGATACAGTGTCACTGCATTATGAGGGTTGTGTATCAGACCAGAATTGAATATCTTAATCAAGGTTTCCTAAAGAAACACCAGGCTGAATGCAAATGAGAGATATTTTGATTTAGCCAGGAGTGAACAAAATCTAGTCCTTAAGTGCTTTTGCTCTGCATCATTTAGTGTTTTCTCTGCTCTAGTTCACCACATTCATGAATGGTATAAAAGTCTGCAGTCTCCTGCTGGTTGTTTCAGCAAGGCAAGATTTCTACATTTCATTATATAATTTTTTACGTTACTATTAAAGTATCTCTTTAAAAATCATGGGGACTTGATTTTGGTACTTTAACTAGACTAGAAATGCATCATTAATTTAATGCAGCAAAATCGAAAATAACAAAAATGCATATACTAGAGTTGAATGCTAGTGGGGTGAATGAGTTCTAGATGGAGAAACAGGTCTGGGAGAAGAAGGAAAAAAATGTGTGTGTCTGTCTATGTGTGTGAGTGAGTGAGTGAGTGAGTGAGAGAGAGAGAGAGAGAGAGAGAGAGAGAGAGAGAGAAATACTATGTGCTTTGGCTTAATTCTGGATCATTTTTCCACTCTGTCTCACTTTTTAAGAGGCAGCACTTTATATTCTGGCACAATTGCTGAAGGTACGGTACTATCTCTAAAGAAATAACTATCGTACTAAACTTCTGAAAGGCACTGGACAAGCCTCGAAACACACTTAAATGTCAGCAGCAGGAAAAGGAGATGCTTTTACTGTCATGTTGATGTGTTTTTAATTATCTGTGGCCAGGTGTTTCAGTAAGACAAGATTCCTCTGGTTTATTTTTAAATATTAACTATTACCCCATGACCAGCATAGTGTGCAGCGGAAACCTTCACAGCTTTAAGGTTCCTCGTTTGATTGTATGTCTGACTGGAGTTTTGCATGACCACGTAGATTTCCTGCAAGGTTCTGTGTTTTCCTGTCACTTTCCGAAATCATAGCTGTAGGTGGATTGATGGTATTATATGCATGTTGACCTGTGATGGACTGCAATCCCATCCAGGGTGATGAATCCCTACCTCATACCCAGTGCTCATGACCACCATGACCCTGAGAATGAATTGGTTAATGAAGATGAGTTGTTACCTGTACACTTCTCCTTTAAAGGCAAGAATTCAGGTGATACAGCTGAATCAGGCTCACGCATCATTCGAAAGACTCTTTCTCTCTCCTTTTCACCATCTGTTTCTCTGTTTCTTTCTTTCACTATTTGCATCCCCTTTCCTTTCCTAGGGCTTTTATGGTATTCACCTCTCCGCACTCTGTCTTGCTTTCTGGCAGGTGCTGGATGAAACGGCCAGCTCTAGGGGCCAGAGCAGCTGACATAGTCCAGTAATGTGTACACTCAGCTGGGTTTTACAGGACCTGGCTTCTAACATCTGTTCACACATGGTAATACAGAAAGGGCCAATTAAGAATTCCTACTTGTCATATTTGAGTGTTGTTCCATCAACACTTAAGCGTAACATAACTTGGTGCACGCATCACAAAATTTAAAGTAAAAAAAAGCGAGCCAAAGAGAGCTAATGGGTTCAGTTTTACTAGTTGCAATTTAATGAGATGATGATAATAAAACCCAAAGCCCACCATAAAAAAAAATGTCAAATTTCTATCAACATTTCTGTGCATGTGGATCATCAGTTAACAGCAAATAAATGGAATGTTTAGTTATTTTGGGGATTTGCATAGCTTACAACATTATATTAAATATTGAACACTAGTACTACTACTAATAATAAATAAATACAGTATTGGCTGTGATATCAAAACTTCCAAAAATGAACCCAGTGCACTCAGGTAGACTAACTTATATCTCTTATTAGCTCCCAGACAGACAGTTTAGAGTGCAATGTTATGGCAACACCATGGCATTTCCAAGGAGAATCTAAAACAGTAGTGCGTCAGCATTATAGGAATGCTAAGCCAATGCCAACTATACAGACGTCAATCAGTTGGGGAGAAGAAAAAAACCCAAAAAACCTCTTTTAACTCAGCCTCTTTCACTGTTATCTCTTCATCTTTTCTCCAAGCCTTTGCTTTATCTTTGAAAAATAAATAAGTGTAATCTGACATAATGGTATCCTGCTGTGGTAACTTAATCCACTGAAATGCTTAAATATCCCAAGAAGGGAGTAATAATATAGTATGTGCATGTACATTTATTGCCATCTCCATACAATTACAAAGGCATTTGGAGACTAAGCGTGGTAACTCTATCTGATAAAACACCCCCAGTGCTACTAAAGCTATCCGTTTTGTTTCTCTTTTACCTCATTTACTCCTGGGAGTGAAGGAAACTACTGTCATTTGCATTATATAGACAAATTCCTTTCCTTTACCCTGGAACAGGTAACACACTCAGAGTTTGGCTTCAGGCAAGCTTGGAGGATTAAAAAAAGAAATACATTATTCTAACAAATATATAACTATAAGACTATCTAATATCAAATAAGCCATGTGTTTACCTCTAGTGCTGCAGAAATTAACTAAAGGAATCTTGCACAGGAAACTCATATGGATATTTTCCCACGTCTAGTTTTTTGAGTTAAGTTATTATTAGAAAATGTAGAATAATTTATTAGGAATCCCGAAACCTATAAACAGTAAGGTGTCCAGGTTATATCTGCAGTGTGAATCACAGACTTTGGGGTGGCATTAAATAATTTTATCCAGTACTGCAAACTGCATTTGCAGAGTATCTAGTGTGATATTGCTGTATTGGCTAATAGCTCGACATTTATACAATACACAAATAACCAAAATACGTCTCTGATGATTTTAATGGTCAAAATGTGTACTGTGCCTTTAAGGTCTAGATTCATTTAGCATATGCTGTGTGTGACTACTCTTTCTGCTGTCCAGAGGCTATGCAGTACAGACAGAGCAGATTACAGTTACTAGACCTGTCAGTATTTGCATTAACTTTGTAATACTCTTGCTTTACCCTCTGTCTCCTTTATTTATATGAATAGAGCATTAGTAGCCATGAGACCTGTCTTTATATGGGCACTGTAGTAAAGAAAGCCATTTTTTCACCTATGCTTGTGTTACTGCCCATTTGCTCTATACCAAATTCTCTTTATCACAGATGATCTGAAGCACATCTCTTCCTGGGAAAAGAAATTATTAATAAATTACTCAGGAATAATGTTATACCACTAAAAAGTGTGAGAGGAGTTGGGTGGCAATGCTTAATTCTTACTAATATGCCATTTAATAATAGCAAACCGTAACTACACTATACAGCCAAGGATAGACACCTGACCATCATACCCATATGTGTTTCTTTTCCAAAGTGTTGCAAAGAAGACAACTTCACAAATAAAAAAAAAATGCCATGTCTTTGTATACTGTAGCATTAAGATCTCCAGAACTAAGGCGTAAAAAAAACAAGTTTGCCAAAGTTGATGCAAAAAAATCTTCAGTGTCCTGCACAGAGTCCTGACCTCAACTCCTTTGGGATGAACTGGTACACCGACTGCACACCAGACCTTCTCCACGGACATCAGTGCCTGATTTCACTAAAGTTCTTGTGTCTGAATGAGCACAAATAACCACATTCTAAAATCTTGTGGAAAGCTACCCCTGATAAGTGTTATAGCAGCAAAGGGGGCTAACACCATGTTACTGCCCATGGTTTTAAAATGGGTGTGATGGTCAGGTCTTCACATACTTTTGGCCATATACACGAGCTCATTAAACTCCATATTTTGTAGCTACAAGAACACCACATGGAACTTTTAAAACTGCTTCATTTTTGTTATTTTGACTAACCTTACCTAACATTAAGCTAGTTAGCAAAGCTGGGCTATTTCAATAATTTACTTTTCAATAGAGTTTGAATGCCAAACCTTTAAACGGTATCTCAGATGTCTGTTAGGTTCACTTCTCTACTAGAGGACTGTTTTAAGATTTCAGTTTGAGAGCATAATCTAGGGCTCCTGACTTGTTTTCTGGGCCACCCTGATCAGTGTTTTTTACCATCCCTCATAAAAAAAATAAACAAGTTGTACTATGAGTATGAATCAGAAATTTTGTGATGTTTGTGTATTTCTTGGATGTCATGCACATGGGCACCATCTGTCCTCTAACCAAAACATAACTGTCTTTGTCTGAGGGAAATAATTTTCTTAAAGAATCCGTCTGCCCCACCCCAAGCTGTTCACCAGATAAAAACTCCATAGCAGGTTGCATTTTAATAAGCTGGGGAAAGATACTGAATTCTGTCTTCTGAAAACTTCAGATTTTTTTCTCTGAGTGAATTAAGGTGTGGTGCCTTCATGCTTCATGACTCTGCAACAGATGGTGAAGGATGAAGCTAAAGTGCTGACATTCTAATGCATGATTTCTTCTTAGTCCATTGACTCTCTGTATATCTGCTAAATACAATTCAAAAGTGATATTGTTCTTTAGTGAACTGACTTTAGCTATTGAAAATAATGATTAGATTGTCGGAGATCCTACCTGGTGCGGAGGTGTTTGCAGAAGATCCTCCTTCAACAGCAAAGCCATCCAGCTTTACCAATTCCCCACCTGTAGTGAAAAACAAATGCAATTGTGACCATATGTACTTATTGTGATCAAAGTACCAGCGTTAAACTAACAAACTAGAATATTAAAAGAATATAAAGCTTTTACTTAATCTTACACTATTAAAATAAAATGCTTTGACAAACAAATTTATGGCCTATCCACGTCAGTAATGTGTGTACTTATTTATTAATGTGTGCCTGGTGTAATGTGCGTGTCCTGGAAATGCAACTATACACACAGATGTTGTTTGTTGGTGGCGGAAGAGGAAACAATTTTGAGATTTATGTGGCATAGGAATGCATTGGAAGGGTGACAAGCTGCCACCAAACAACAGCCTGGTTTTGGCTTTGGGTCTGACAACACAAAGCTTGGTATTGGCTTTTTATGGTGGAATACGATTCCAGCTGCTAAGGAAGGCCAGCAATGGAGGAGAATGAAATAATTAGAAAAGCAGACTGGACTGATTATATTCTGTACCATGCTCAAGTGTGTGTCATTTTATTAGTCTTCCATCCTGGTTTTAAAAGGCAAGATTAAGAATAAGCAGAGAGACCATGAAGTTATAAATATTTTCTGTGTAAAAGTTCAGAAATGACTTTTAGCCACAAAAGAACTCTGCTGAAGTGTTGATTGACAATGTAATATTGAAATAGTATTTCTGTTAAGTCACTTGGATGTGTAAAGCTTTTATTAAACAGAATTGCTGTGCATTGGTAAAACATTAAAGGAATATACTTTTGTGGGTTCCTGAAGGCAGTCAATTAAACATGCTGAAAAACTTCCTAGCTCCTTGAAATAAAACCAAGTCCCATAATAGCAATAATATGAAACAACGGAAAACCGTCTCATACTTACACGTGCATATGCATATGCAAAGACACACACACAAACACAAACACACACGCACTCACACACACACACATACCTCCTGGAGTTTCTGCTCTGTAGACTGGTTTACTCATTCCATCCTCATTCTCAGAACTGATCTTGAGAAAATGCAGGACTCCAGGCTCTAACACACACACACACACACACACCGTGCAAATTAGACAAGTAGAGCATGCTGTCGTCATGCATTTAATACTTGCAATTCATTTCCATCTTTGCATGACTATTGACTGTCAAATCTGCAGCCAGTAACATAACATCTATCCACCTTACCTACGTCCTCTAGTACCTCGGAGCGGCGGTCCTTGTCCACCTTGATGAAGCGCAGAGACCTCATAGACTTGCCATAGCCAATACTGTATCGATCCACTGGCCGACCATCCAGCTCGTTAGGTGGGTCCCATGTCACCTTTAAGCCTTTCTCCACTGACGTAAGCTTCACA
Source organism: Hemibagrus wyckioides (assembly GCF_019097595.1). Classification (NCBI taxonomy): domain Eukaryota; kingdom Metazoa; phylum Chordata; class Actinopteri; order Siluriformes; family Bagridae; genus Hemibagrus; species Hemibagrus wyckioides. The sequence goes on along the minus strand of NC_080734.1, from coordinate 10,443,311 downwards.
TTGCGTGGATGGAGTGGTTTAAATGCTAAGAGAAAGCCAAACAAAATGACTGCCAATTTACACATGCTGTCAATACGAAGATGGATTACGTTTATTTACGTGAATTGGGGAGCAATAATGAACTGCTTAGCATATAACGTATTTCAGGCTTCAAATTCTCGCCAAAAGATTCCACTAGTAATGTGAAATGCGCAGGTTAAATTTCTCTCAATTTTGGTTTTTCATTATTCACGCAATTAAGTAAACAATTTGATTGATTATTTGATTGAAATACTTGGCTCACCATTCAGTATTCTCTGAATAATTTGAACAAAATCTGAGTTGAGAAAAATTGTGACTGGAAAAACTCTTTTCATATTGAATCATGAACAATGCAAAACACAGTATATTTCTGTCCAAATAAAACTGTAATGGCTATGACTATGGCTATAAATTTTAAAATAGCTATGAACAACAAAATGTACTAATGTTTCACCCTATCTTGATAAATAAATGAATTACTATACAAATTCTCCAAAAATGTATCCATTAAATAAACAAAGTCTATAACCTGGAGACGGGAGGGCTTTTCACATTGCACTGTTGTTTAAACCCTGCATTTAACCCCAAGGGGAGGAACGTTTCACACCGGTAATTTAGAAGCAGGGTTAGCACCATTTTTTACTCAGGGTCATACAACCATGCTCTGAAGCATTACTTTGTATTGCAATGTTAATCCCGCATTGTGGTGCCAAAAATCTACAATGTGAACCGTACAGTGTGGTGCAACAGACACCCAATCAGAAACTGAACAGTGTGCAACACTTAACAAAAATGGCGCGATAGCCACAGTCGGCAAAACAATTAACATCACAGACGTGTGTGCCGTAGTGAGGGGAAATACCTGCAGAAGGTGGATACCAATAAATGCTTAGTCAACTATGTGACTAACTAAATAAAATGGTCAAAAAAGATTAGAAAGCTGTGAAAGCTCACTGTGCAGAACAGCATTCATATCCTTAGTTTGAAGTGGAAAAGCTATTATTTAAACCATTAGCGGGCTGTGTTTATGGTTGCTGAATACAATGATAAGCAAATATACAAAAAAGAACATTTACCCAGGGGTTTTTATAACTGTACAGAGAGAAATGTGAGATGATGAATACCCAGGATTAACTGATAATCCCAGGTGAAGTATGAGCAGTGTGAAACATGAAACAAAAATAACTCAGTGCTCTGTTTGCCTAAAATTTAGAATAACCCACTATTTTAAGTTTGGAAAGCCTTTTTGAGTTCCCCTGCAGCACATGAAATTGTCATTATAACCAGAAGCAGAGCTAAAATGACTGAATTCCGTGGCTCTTTCTTGTGCGCCGTAAATCACAGAGGTGTTTGTTTATATGGTCACGTAACAGTATAACGTTAGTCATTGTGATCATTGAGATCAATGTTATCAGACTTTCGGCCACTTCGCTAGTGCAGATGACTCCTGCTTTAGTAATGGCGTAAACTCTCCATGAAAGAATGTAGTCACGTGCGCAGTGTACTGTGTATTTACCGCATTTTAACTCTTTGGGTTGCACAAATTGGGACCTCTGGTGTTCAAGCAGTGCAATTGCATTAGACGCATAATTAACAAATTACTGATATCGTACATTTTCCATAATTCACATCATCACATTTTTTGTATTGCTTTGTATCATATCAAAATGTACACAATGTACTGTTTCACCACGATAACACAATACATTAAACACAGGACAAAACCCTCTTTCCTCTACTCTTCTGGAATTTGAATTATAAATCCTTCTGGTCACACATCTATAACTGACAAACCAACAACCCTCAAAGGTTATTTATATACAGTTGGAGTAAACGTCACAACTTTTTCCCATTGGCCACAGATCCAGCAACAAATGAAGCACGAACTGATTCCCAAATGATCACTTGTTTATTTCTACCTAGTGCCAGAGCAAGACCAAGACTAAAGAGACGAAAAATTCTTCCAAAATTTCTTTATAGTTTACAGATCCCAAGCCCTGCTGTGAGTAGACTTCACTGTAGCAGCATGAGAGGGCAGAGCTAGAGGAGCAGGAACTTGCCCTGCCTTGCCTCGGTTGTTAAGACTGTCATGACTGTCATGGAAGAAGAGGAATAAATGTTCGTTCAGTCTGTTTGCTCAAGGGAACACAGAAGATAATGGCTGACCTATGCTATGTCCTTAACACTGCAGCATCAGTTTCTACCCTCTTGAGAGCCAAGGTGCAAACTCAACCATTGCAAATGAGTTCCAGCTCCAGTAACTTTTTTATTCTTTAAATAGCAAGGGATATGAACTGCAATACTGTTTACTGGGCACTAATGCTAATGCTAGAATGCTAGGATTATACAATATGGTATGCCATTATGTTGCTTCTAACTAACTACACTAGCTCTCTAACAGGATTTTCACTTGACAGAGTTCTTAGACCATGACCTATATGTTTTTCTCAGGATCATATAGTTTTGATAGAGATTACAAATCGATTCTGTAAGCCTCCCTGAATAAGGACACCTGCCAAATGTTGTAAGTGCAAATGCTATAACAATAATTTCACAAATATTATTTAAATGTACAAAAATCATTTATGAATTTGAAGTAGAATTTTTGGTCTAAATCAGTTTTAAATTTGTTTATGAGTTATGGCCAAGATCAAGTCCAAATGGAGATTAAGATCAGGATGTTGTGGTCTCATGACTAGCCTCAAGAACTACAATCCTAGTGCACCACTAGCCCCAAATTTTAAAATGTATTTATTTTTTTAGAACTATCCAATGGACATTCAGTGCTGCATATCTCTAATACTGCTCAAGCATGTAATAGTTAATTAGGTGCATTTGGCTCATCCTAAAAAACTCATCTGCCCAGTAAAGGACTGGCGTCAGCGAGTGCACGTGAGCGGGGATGTTGCAAGCACAGGCTGTTTATGTCATGTTCTGCTGTGGTTTTGGGCTCTGTTTATTGGAAAATACTTTTTAAACTACTCGTTTCTGAATGTCTGTGTTTTATTGTTATGGAAAAAATGTATTACAGAAATTGACAGTTTTATAGCTGTTAAGTTAACTTTGCAATTTGGAATGGAATTGACGTTAGGATTTCTCGCCAAGGAATAGTTATAGGAATAGCACCAAGCACTAAGCTAACACAGATATCTCATGATATCACCTTATAAAAGGAATAAATTTTGTTTTTCTTTTTTTTTTTTTTTTTGCCTTGCATTGCACCTTTTGGGATGGATTATAAAGGTGATCCTGTACATCATCACCATGACAAATACAAGAGATAACCATCAGCAGAGATCACCGTATATAACACGAATATGGATTTTTCTTAATCATTGTATATTTATGGAAATAAAAATCAAGAGCTACTGTACACTATGGAAACTAAGCCCCAAAAAACGATTCAGTAAATACAGTTACACTTTTTTCATGTTGCCAATACAATAAACACACATTAGTAGAGTTTCCAACGTACACACATACACACAAGCACATGATCTTTAGTCTCTGAAATTCTTCTTAAATTTTAACACCTTTGGATTAGCTCAGTTAAACTAAACAAGAGGCCTTTCACCTCAAATAAACAGTTTATAGAAAATAACTGAGACAACATAATTCCACTTCTAATAAAACACTAATTGATGGCAAATGAACTGAGTCTTCTATAAGCCAACTTTCCAAGAAGGCATTGGGAGCTGTTGTAATTTTTGTTTTTGAACAATAAAAGTAGGTAATGTTGTTTACAAGCATCATATGATTAGTGTTTTATGTGTATTTATGAATCATAAATAATTGAAAGCATTTATTTATGATTAAACTTTATTTGAATAGTGAATGTAAATGGTGCATATGATGGGTATGGAGAAGGTATGCGATAAACAAATGGACCAGGGTGCTGGGCAAGTTCGTTCCAGTTTATTCTTCCACACCCTCATACCTTCTTCTCTCGCTTGGCCACCTTGGTGACGTAGCAAATTCACATTTCTAAGATTTCAAAGGAAAGAGGTGGCTTTTTCACCATTTAACTAGAAAGGGCCACATGTAGGTCACAGATAATTTTATAGTGGGATGAAAGTGAGATAAGAGGCTTGTGAGAATGTTATTAGGTCACACTGCTGGGGAATAACCGGTAGTGTGTGAGTGACTATGCTCGTGCCTGCCATCGTAGTGTCAGTGGTATCCAATGGTTTTTTCTGTAAAGACTCATGGAAAGAGCTTCGGGGCAAGCACCTGCCGTTTAAACGCCAGAGTGTCAGTGAAATATGTGAAATTTATGCATCACCACTGTACTGAAACCCACACAGAGACACAAAGCACCTACCTGAATATTTTAACTGTCATTATTGCAATAATAATATACACTGCAACATGCATAATATATCAAACACTAAATCATAATTCATCAAACACTAAAGAACCATGAAGTATAATGAACCTCACGTAGAGCATTAGTGCTTGAAAAATTATGTGCTGGTCCTTGTAAGCTGGATCAGATGTTTTAATGCAAGAAAAGACAAAATTATTAAGTGTGATTTCTTCTATGATTCAACTATATACAATGCATTCAGAATGACCTTTTCATATTTTCCTGCAGACCTGTTTACTCCTTAAATTTTAATACAGACATAATCTTCAATAAAGAAGCATAAACAATATTAATGATCTATGCAATTGCTATTAATTATGTAAGTTCTGTAAATCAAAAAGAAGAAATTGAAATATAACATGAACACAAGCATTCAGACCCTTTATTTGATACTTTTTCTCAACAACATTCGCAATGAATTACATCTTTAGTTTTGCTTAGCATGAAGTTTTAAGCTGATCCCATTTAGATTTTCTCAAGCTTGATCTGTTTAAATGAGGAGTGTCATCGTACCACTATTTTCAGATCTCTTGAGAGATGTTCAATTGTGTTTAAATACCCGCTCTGGCTGGGGCACTCAAAGACATTTCCAGACTTGTCCCAAAGCCGAGGAACTGTCTTGGATACGTGTGTCATTTTAGTGTTGAAAGATTCTGAGCTCTCTTGAACCGTTTTCCTCAAGGATGTCTCTTTACTTTGATCAGTGTATCATTTCCTTAATCCTGACAAGTCTCTGATGTCCCTGTTGCTGAAATATAAACCCTGTCAAGACCCTGCCTCACTGTATGGATGGATTTGGCCAGGTGATGATCGGCGCCTAGTTTTATCCAGATGTAATGTCTAGCATTCAGCCCAAAGTTCAACTGTTTAGTTCTTGGTTTAATCAAAATCTTTTATGGACTGAGAGTCCTTTAGGTGCAAACTCAGAGTGAGGCTTCTTGTGCCTTTTACTGGCAAGTGGTTTTCATTGGCCCACAGTTACAAAAACGCCTGATTCTTCAAGCTCTACAGATAGGGTTTATCCTTCTGCATCTCCACATAGGAACTCTGGAGTTTGATCAAAGTGACCTTCAGGTTTTTCACTACCTACTTGCTAAAGCCTTTCTTTACTCATTTGCTTAGTTTGCTTGGATAGCAATTCTAGCCTGAGTCTCTGAACTTTAAGGAAGATTGAAGCCACCCAGTTTTGGTGCCTTCCACAGATCCATTCATCAACACAATCCAGTTTCAGAAGCCTACAGACAATTCCTTTGACTTTATGCCTTGTTTGTCTCTCTGAGATCTACTGTCTCTGTAACTGTAGCTGTTTATATAGATACAGGGGTGTTTCCCAAAGCCTGATTGTCCAGAAAATTGTAATTAACACTTAAAATTGTAACTATAAGTTGCAGGAAAATCTAAAAGCTGATTACTTGAAACAGGAGACTCAGCTTCAAATATTAGTGCAGGGTCTGAACATACATGTAAATGTGATTTCAGTTCGGTATTTGGCAATCATTTATAACTGTTCTATATGGAATATTTTGCTAAAACTATGATGTGACCAACTGAAAAGTGGAGCTTCACTTTAGGTCCGCTTCACACGGACCTAAAAGCAGCTGTTGCTGTGACAAAGAGCTGTATCGAGGATGAGAACTGCACTCTTGTTAATTGACATGCATTGACCTGTGACTCCTCTCGAACTAGAGATGTAAGCAGCCTTGTTATCTTCTCTCCAGCTTTATATTGTATTTTTCCAAACAAACACAATGGAATTCAATTTCTGTTGCTGGTTACAGCATGATTTTTCTCTTCTTCTCACTTAACTCTGTTTTGCATGCACATTTTACCTCACATTTAACCCTCCCCCTGTGTACGTATCTGTATGTGTCCCTTTTCTCTCTGTGTCTTCCTATCTTTCTTCTCCTGTTCTTTACTTGCCAGAACACCACCAGATGTGTGTTTAGGTATGAGACTGAGGAAAAAAACACTCATTTTTTATCTGTGAGGCAGATGTGTGTGGCTGATGTTGGTCACTGCCAAAAAGGATGATAAAATGAGTAAATATGTTGAAAGGAGAGCCATGTGATACTCCATAATGTAAAATCCATAGTATGAGAGAAAGTGCAATGAGCTTGTTGCTCTGTATTTTCTCCACATTTTCACATGGGCTTCTTCCAGTTATCTAATTTCCTCCACTTCCCAAAAAACAAGCACACAGATGGACTGGCTAGTCTAAATTCTGCATAGGTGTGAATAAGTGTGTGTGCAGAGTTCTGCATGGACTGCCATCTTATCTGCATTAACATCCTGTCTCACACTCACTGTTACCAGGATTGTCTCTGGTCTCACCATAACCCTGACTAGGATTAAGTGGTTACTGAAGATAAATGAGTTTTTGTAACGTTGTTGGAACTATCAAAACTGTGGCAGGATTCGGGAAAACTAAATCAGATTTTGGAAATATTTGGAAAAATTTTTGAAATAGAGATACCTCAACTTTAAGAAACCATACTGAAATGAAAACTTGCCCAGCTATCTTCCTGCAATGATCATGTTGGTTAAGTGGCTAGATTAAAACCTTGCTAAACAAGTGCCATTTCCTCACACAGTTCATTTCATGCTCAAGTTAGCAAAATCGACATAAGCCTAATGAATCCTGTTTGCAATTAAACAGAAGCTGTCAACTTCTCAGCATGTAATAACCAGTTTCACCAAGTTACACCATGTTTTTCTAAGACGCCACGCAATTATCGTAGTTGCCTTAATTGTCATATAGTGTTCGGTATTGTATACAGAAATCCACTTGAATGTTCATTTGATCTAAATAGGTTTACTCTAACAACTAATAATATAAAAAAACAAACAAACAAAAAAAACAGGTATAAATAATGCCATCACAAATCTTACTGCCATTTTCCAGCCTAACCCTAACCCTGCCAAACCCAGTTGAAGTACTTTAAATATTATACTAAATGTTACACATCTACATTAAAAATAGTGTAATGTTCTGGAATAAAAATACTTTAATGGCTACAATGATAAATATGATGGTATAACCCTAGACTTTTCTAATGTGACAAATATATGCAGAGTTTAATAATGTTCCTAATATAAAGCCGTACTGCAATCAGAATGAGACCATAATATATTTTACACTGAAAGTTATGCCTGGCTACATAAAGAATGTTGCTGTAATTGGAATTGTCTGGACTCTCGCTAAGGAAAGGTCAGAATAAAATACAGACAAAAATAAAGAATATAGATGTATGAACAATAAACATGGGGAGAAAAAGCAGATGTCCAAATAGCAAATCAGATTACTTCTAAAGGTTCATACAGGCGCTCGTTCGGGTCAAGCAGGGAAATTCAAAAGAATATAGACTGAGAACAGACGACAATACACAGCTGCTGACAGCAGTCCCAGGCTGCACTGATTGACCTCATTTAGAGAACCACTTCCAAAACAGAAAGATTGAGAGAAAAAGAGGAGAGAGAAAAAATGTCCTATTGTAACGTGGCAAGTTAACTGTGCTCACTGGGAACCAGCCACTTCCAAGATTCCTCAGCTATATTGCTCTTTCCTTAGTGCATGGAACCGGGGTAAAGGAAAGTCTGGGCAAAATGGATTTCATAAACTCAGAGTGAAAGTCCAGAACATCTGCAGCATAACTTGTGAGCTCTCTGACGGCATGTTAAAGCTAGTTCATTCACTGTCTTCAGGATGGCTCTAAAATCCTGAAATTCATGCTGTTCTGTACACTGCTGTATATTGTTGCACTTTGCTTTAACAGACTGTGCTCCTCCTGTGCAGCCTCTGTGTTCTGTGGGAGCTTGGCTCTGTTCACTGGCTATATGGTGAGATCACTCTTTATTTTATTTTTTTTTTGTTGCTTTTTTGGCATACAGCTCTCACTTTCAGAGCATTTTCCATGAGAGTGTTCTAGACAAACAGTTCCTTCACGATTCCCTATAGCGCAGGGAATCAAGTTTAAAAATGATGTTGAATGGCACATTAAAATTCAGACACATAAAAAAAAAAAACTGTCAATGTGCATAAGCTAATGCTAAATTTATTAACATTCAGAAGCTGATGATGAAGACCAAATTTATATAAAAGAAGTTTATTCCAAACAGTTTTTGCCAGATCATTAATAGTGCATGCATGCTACATGAATACTACTGTAAGCCAGACCAAAGCACAGATTAGAGGCAGACCTCAGGCATATTAGATCAGCCCCCTGGCACAGTCATGACAATGTCTGGGTCTCATTCTAGCCATGATTTATTATATTTGTTATAAATCTTAAAACGATTGCAAAGTTGAGGTCAGAAAAGCAATATCAGGTTTTGCAGTAAACATATAATTTACTGTTGAAATGTAATGCATATTTCATTGTTTACTATTGCGCATAAATGAAATGTCCATTAATCAACATTGTATATGTCCGGTAGAAGAATACAGAAAAAACACAGTCATTTTTTTTTATTTTTTACTTTGAGGCTAAACAATCCAGTCTGGTAGTTCTTACTGCTACTTCTTTACTTTTATAATATACATATGATCCTCAAGAAAGCCCAATAATGTTCATGCTGAAGCTTCCTTGCCTGGTCAAAATACTGCACGTGATTATTTGGTCGAGTTTTTAAAAATGTTTTAAAAATCATTGATGGTAAAGCGCAGTCACACACGTGCCGACAGACTGAGATATGTGTGATGAGCAGCCTGAGGTGTGTGCGTGTGTGTGTGTGTGTGTATGGATGAAGCAGACCTATGCTGAGCAGCCTGAAGTATGTGATTGTGCGTGTGTGATGCCTACCTGTGAGCATCGGGCTCAGGGCGCAGAGCGCGAGCAGGAGCGCAGGGAGAGCGCGTGCTGCCGGTGGACACATAGCGAACAGAAGTGGTGCAGCTCGCGCGCCGCTCCGGAGAGCGCGGAAAGAGGCGGGGGCCGCTCCCTACCTTATGGCACAAACCCAAAACCACACTGCTTTACTTAACGGCATATGAAAACTCTGCCTCACCGCAAGAGGGAGACACAGGCTGAATCCGAAAGCGCGTAATTTTGAGTGCAAACATCCGATAAATAAACTATGCAGTGGTTATTCCACTAGCCAGACTTGTGCCTCCCTGACTTCAGTTACATTTTATACATTGTAAATGTCTGTCTATATTTATACAGCCACTGGGAGTCATTACATGAACAATGCGCATAATAATATTACAGGCGTTGACCTGGATTAATTCAATACATTTTGTTTTAGCACTTATAATTCTTATGGGACTTGGTAGTATGTCTATCAAATATTCACATAAAATGCCCAAATTCAACACCTATAATCATATCACAGACTTCAAAAATCGATGTTTAAGGAGAAATACATGCACGCAAGGCACAACATGATTCTCTAAACTATGCTGATCCTTTTGAACTGGACTATTTTCATATAAAGTCCTGGCCTAACTCTGTACCCCACCGAATGAGTTTTAGACAGACAGCCTTGATGCATTTTCCACGCCTGTCCTCAATTGCTCCCTTTGTGTGTGGTTCATGGCCTTCCCTAAGTGGGCATTATTTATTCATTATTTGTTTGTTTGCTTGCTTGTTTAAACATGATCTGTTTTATTTTGTGTGACATTTGAATGCGCTGAATACTTTCATCCAATCCCTTATAAATATTGCTTGATTAAAAATACAGTCTGTATTACTGCACTACTATAGGCTGTTGAACCATTGAACCAAAGCACTTTAGGGTGGTTCAAAAGTTTCCCTTTCTGCAGTCAGTGCATGGTCTGGTCTATGATACTCATATTGACAGAATAAGGTGAGCAGGATCATTAGTCACATGAACTTCTTCTTGATGGTTCAGCAATGCCAGATGACATTTTCATGTTTTTGTTCTCAGCAACTTTTCTAAAATGTTGGATACGGATTTCATGTGTTGTCGTAGAGATTGTTTGTATGCAACTGCAAGCATTTAGTTTTCCACTGGTGATTTTTAAGGTAAGCCAACCCAGTTGTTTGTTTATGTGTATTAATAAAAAAATTCTAGTAAGGAGTTGATTGCTTCCATGCGTGGAATCTAGGACTGTTTTGGCCAAAGTTTCCCAGCTAACAACATCCCCACTGAACAAGGTTTAAAAGAATCATGTGCATCCAGAATGCAAGCCACAACCACTTTCTCTGTTCCTGCCAAAAGTGGAAAAGAATTGCTTCAACTTTCAACCAAAGAAACAGCCAAACCTTAGAGCTTTTTGTTATACTTGTCTTTTTACATATTGAAAACAACCATGGCACCAACTGCTTGTGTAATTTCTATTCTTATTTATTTCAAATGGTTTGTTTGGAAACATGATACGTAGTGACACTGCTGGTCACCTGTGCTCAGAGAACAAGTCTCACATGACACAATTGTTTAGTGAGGTCCAATCTAGAAGTGCCGGATTCCCTCTTCATGGGTATTATGTTCCTAATCCCCATAGTTAAAGCAAACATAAGCATGTAAACATAAGCATCACCAAACATAATAATCTAAATGTAATAAAAGTGTAAATTATGATGATGATGATGATGATTATTAGTAGTAGTTGTGCAGCAGCTTTCATACATAAAAACTCAAAGTATATCAAAAAGAAATTAAAAAGACAAAAAGATAATACCAATCAAGTAGTGACATAATATGAGCAGCAACAATAATATATGCAGTAAAAAATGCAACAACAGGAAAAAAAAAACATGAAAAAAGAGGAATTAATATCTAGAAATCAAAGAATATTATTAAATAAATACAAGAGCTTTTGAAATGATGTACTGTAGTTGCCTGTCTGACTGAGATTGATAAACGATTCCATTTCTATGTGGATAATGACAAAGAAGCTTAACTACAAAATTACTACAGAATTAAACCTCTCCACTTTCTATTGTTTTCTTACCACTAAATCTAAGCTGTTCAAGGCAAATCCTATATAATTTCTCCAGGGATGCCAGAGCACCAAACCATAGTTTACCAAAAGTGCTGTATCAGCAAGAAACCCTGAAATAATCATGTGGTAACTGCTTCAGGGGATTTCTGAGAAAAGGGACAGAGAGAGAGAGAGATAGAGAGAGAGAGAGTTCACAGCAATTGATACCAGATATCAATTACCATAATACAGAAAAATTCTAAAACATTAAACACAGATGAAAATAGGTCACATACCCTAAATGTGGGATAATAAAATCTGACATAAATTAAGCATAAAAGGAGGAAATCTAATTATTACTAAATATATAGACAGAAAACATTAACGAACTTTTATAAACGTAGAAAAAAACAAGAAAACATGCATGTTAGTGACGTTTGTGGGCAATATATCCTAACCTATATGGCCAAAAGTATGTGAATACACCACTTAATAAAACAGTTCATGTGTTTCAGCCACATACATTGTTAACTGGTGCTTAAAATCAAGCACATAGCTATGCAGTCTCTATAGAAAAACACTGGCAGTAGAATGGGTCGTACTTTAGAGCTCACTGATGTAGCACCGTCATAGAGATGGAATCTCTATCACAAGTCATTTCATGAAATGTCTGCCTAGTTTCAACACTTTTTATGAAATGATTGTGAAATGGAAACAGCTTGTATCATCAACAAGTCAGTCCCAAAGCGACATCCACAAAGCTGCAGACCACTAACAAAGCAGGGGCTGCTGAGCGCTGCAGAGCACAGTGTGAACTAAATCACCTCTCCTCTATTGCATCACTCACTAAGGAGTTACAAACAGCTTCTGGAATCAACAGTACAGTCCAACAGGAGCTTTATGAATTGGGTTTCCACAGCTGAGCAGCTGTACACAAGAAATGTTGAGCATTGACTGAAATGAAGCAAACCACACCACCACTGAACTCTGGAGAAGTACAAATGTGTTCTTTGGCATGATGAAACCATGCTGGCAGAGTGATGGATGCCATACAAAGACATTGTAGACAATTATATACCTCAACCCCAATGAACACTTTTGTGATGAACTGAAACATTAATTGTGCTTGATCTCCAAAGTACTTCTTTGACTAAATCAGCATGACATCCCATAGACATACTGTAACATCTTGTAGAAAGCCATCCCAGAAGAGTATAGAATGTTATAACCATAAAGAGATTTTTGAATAGGATGTCTATCAAGCTCAGATGTCCACATACTTTTGACCATGCAGTTTAGTTTCACCCCATTAAACCCCTCCAGGTCCCTTTCCATCACCTTTTCCATTATGTCACTAAATACACACACATTTCTGCCAGCAAATGCAAAACTTGTCTTACACGAGGGCTCATAAATACTTCTTATTCTCCGTCACTTTCATTATGAAGAAACTCACAGGGTGTCGTGTGCCAGTCTTATCTTTGTAGTGCTCCCTGTGTTTCTGTGCCAGCTGAAGGACAAAACAAACCATTTAGGATAACACTGACCATGCATTCACTTCATGAGCTCATGCATTCACTTTCACTTTTCTTCATGGTCTCTCTCTCTCTCTCTCTCGCTCTCTCTCTCTCACACACACACACACACACACACTTTGTGTCTCATGGGTTCTCTTTCACTATGGATCACTGTTCCTTGCTTCTGTCTTGTATTTCCTGCATTACTCTCACATGCCATTTTATACCTGTCAGTATTTCCAGTTCTTGTCTGTCATTTTGCCAACATATACAAGATGGAAACACTCAAATTGCTATATGAACCCAGTATATTTATTGACCATAAACAGAGAAAAGTACACCACAGTTCCATTGCTCACCTGATTAAAAAGCTTTATCTCTCCTTGTCGTTTGAAATCCACATTGTAGCGTGCCCAGTAGGTTGGACAGAAAGCTGGGTATCTGTTGTGTGAGCGATGCACTGTGATCAGAGACCCATCATTCGAGTAGATACAAGGAAACATGCCACCTTTACTATATTCACTTGCATGGGAAGCCATGGAGGCACAGCGGACATCTTGTAAATACTTGATGCTTGCCTTCCCAAAAGTGTCCCCATACAGGAACTTCATGGAAGGCACATGTCCTGTAAACCTAATGAAAACCACAATTCAGTCAGAGCCAACATATTTGGGGTTTTTTTTAAAGAGAAAAAGCAAAAGTGGTAACAGTCCTTTTCCTCACTGTAACACTGTGGCAAAAAATATTTGTTTTACTCAGCATATCCACATATTGACCATGTTACTGCTTAACGTTTCATATTCTCCTCACTAAGTCTCTATTTATTATTTCCTTCTGTCTTTAAGGGAAAAGTCCACCCCAAATACATTATTTATGTTTAAATTGTTATATTTGTGATGTGTTCAGTGATTTGTGGGTTTGTCCTGTATTTTTGTTATTCCTGTGAGAATTTAGCAGTTTTACAATAATGTTTAATAGGGATAAAACAATACAAACATAAATGCTAAATTGTGAAATCTTGTTGTTATTTCCTGACAACATAAGAACAAGAGCTTCTTTTCTCAGTCACCATTTTCCACTTATGCTTAATGTCATATTCCTAAAAAAATCTAGAAATTTAATTTAATAAAGAAACGACTGAGCCTCAATTCGGCTAGTTACCTACAAGCTGACAAGCACAATGGTGTTAATGGCAGTATTAGTTTAGAAATGGGTGCTTTGGAACGGCATGTGAATGTACAGATGAGGAGGTGTGGAATCTGGTCGTACTAAAATACTGAAGCACTGCTGCATCAGTCTCATTAGGTAGAGACGAATTCTTACTGGCTATACTATGTCCAAGGATTTCCTGGCATTGTGGGTACTGTGGGAAGCCAAAGTGAAAATACCTAAACATGCACTATATTGCCAAAAGTTTTGGGACACCCCTCCAAATCATTGAATTCAGGTGTTGTTTTTCAGGGGTTGGACTTGGCCCCTTAATTCCAGTGAAATGAACTCTTAATGCTTCAGCATACCAAGACATTTTGGACAATTTCATGCTCCCAACTTAGTGGGAACAGTTTGGGGATGACCCCTTCCTGTTCCAACATGACTGCACACCAGTGCACAAAGCAACACATAAAGACATGGATGAGTGAGTTTGGTGTGGAGGAACTTCACAGAGTCCTGACCTCAACCTGATAGAACACTTTTGGGATGAATTAGAGTGGAGACTGCGAGTCAGGCCTTCTCGTCCAAGATCAGTGCTTGACCTCACAAATGCGCTTCTAGTGGAATGATCAAAAATTCCCATAAGCACACTCCTAACCCTTGTGCAAAGCCTTCCCAGAAGAGTTGAAGCTGTTATAGTCCCTAAGGGCAGGCCAACTCTGTATTAAGTTCATGTGCATGTAAAGGCAGACATCCCAGTTTTGGAAGGGTTCGCAGTTTCCTTTCAAATTCATCCGAAAGGTGTTCTATCGAGGTCAGGACTCTGTGCAGGCCGGTCAAATTCCTCCACACCAAACTCGCTCATTCATGTCTTTATGGACCTTGCTTTGTGCACTGGTGTGCGGTCATGTTGGAACAGGAAGGGGTCATCCCTAAACTGTTCCCACAAAGTTGGGAGCATGAAATTGTCCAAAATGTCTTGGTATACTGAAGCATTAAGAGGGCCAATCCCAGCCCCTGAAAAACAACACCTGAATTCAATGATTTGGAGTGATGTCCCAAAACTTTTAGCAATATAGTGTATTTATGAAAGAAGTTAAACAAAATGTTTGACTGAGAATTTAGACCAAAAAAAGGTGATAATAAATATTGATATGCAAGAGTTTTTTTTCATCAAGCAACTATAGTGTCCATGTCATCTTGTCTGTCTTGAATGCACCTTTACGCATGTTTAATGTTCCCTCTAACATTATGTACAGTTATGTAATTATGTGATTAGTTAACCTACCCCGGTATCAGAGGCGATGGGATGTAGGTCGCATTGCTGTGTGTGATGAGAGTGCCGTTTCTGGAAGTCATTGCAGCTATGTTCTCGTACACACAGTTCACAGAGAGGGATCTCAGCGTTGGTTCCCCAGCGCTGCACACTTAAAGAGACAACACTGAGTTGCTTGGTAACCACTAAGGTGCTCATGTGACCCTGCGCGCGCTCTACTGTTCATTTATGTACAACGTGAAGGCTATTACATCTAGCACATGATACTTCCATCATGTATGCGTCATTGCGTCATATTACATGCAGCAATTGCATGAAATAAACACTGTGACATACCAGTTTTTGCACGCGAATACGCGAAACGCATGAATAGCCTACTAATTAATCAACTTTCATTTAATTAACTGCTTGTTTAATTAATCCACATAATGACTGATCAGTCAGTCTCATGGAAGTCTCAGTGAGCAGAACCTGCCATTTATTTCCAACATGGTACGGAACGCTGGCTATTTGAGTGTACACACTTTTTTTTAAAGGTTTTCTCATTTCGTCTGAGTGAAATTCAGCTCCATAAGACCCTGATGTGAATGGCCTGTAAGTGTTGCGGTTTAAGCGCACTCTTTGTACAAATGCTGCCCCCTGTTGGGGCTTCGGCGTCTCTACCACAGCCTGAGCAGCGCGGCTCGCAACACTCACGTTCAGTACGACTCGCTTTAAGGAGTCGATTCCTAACTACATGTTTAGGTGAATCGAACTCTGCGAGTTTATAGTCATTTAACTGATCACCGATTGGCTTTCAGATTTGTTATTCAACAAAGTTTAACCTTAACAATAATTCAAATTGACGTATTTAGTATAAAAAGCCTACGAATCTAGTAACTTTCAAAGATACATTCAATAACATATAACATGTTATGGTATTTAACCTTGCAGGAATGTGGAGAGGAAAACTGGCGTCAAAAGCTAGTCAAAAAAAAAAGTCAAAAACTAAAACTTTTCTCTGTCGAGTTTATACGAATCGATTTATTCGATTCCCTTGAAAGAGTTGTTTATGGAGAACCGGTTCGTTCTCGATTCCTCACATCACTAGTGCACATCAGCGGTAAAGGGGCGGAAAGCTGTGAGTGTGTATCACTGACCAGACCAAGGCAAACATGAATGTACTTTAATTATTCTCGGATATTTTTAAAGTCAGAAAATACAGTGGACGTTGACGTTTTGTTGCTTGATATAACGAAAATTCATAATTTAAGAGGAGGTCCGCTTAGTCTATGGCACGTTTATATAAGTAGGCTGTACTTTGTGGGAATTTCTTTCGCTCGTGATTTCCGTGATTTGAATCTTTTACTGTCATGGCTCTGGTGGTGTATCTGAAATCGGTATCGGAGCTTCCCGGTAAAGGAGACCGACTCGCCAAAGTCTCATTCCGAGGTATTGCTACAAAATATTTACTGATTCGTGCTTTATACGCATGTTGCGGTTTGTTTTGACGATTAGACTAGGCTTAATCTTTTAGTTTGTGTGCGTGGGTGGGTTTAGGGTGAATCATACCTGAGTGCTGTGGAAGATTCCTGCTGAAAGTTAGGGATCCCCCTCTCACACTCTGTAGAGCTCAGAGAAATCCCGTGTTGTAAAATCTATATTGTTAAATGAACAGACACAATGTCCAACAAAAGTCCAACTGGACACTGTATGAATAAATCCATCTCTATAGCTGTTTCTGTACCACGGGGGATTTCCCATGAGGGCTACATTCAAGACCGCATACTGTACTGAATATGATGTAAAAATATTACACATGCGGCTTTCTGTTTTGACAAATATTATTTATGCACATACAGGCACGTGGACCCCAGGAGATGCTGAATTTATACACAAGTGTGCAATAAGCACCGTGCAAATTCTCATCTACAGTGTTGGGTTTATTCTTGCAGTGTTCATGAGTGTCCTCTTTCACTGAACACTCTGGGGATTTGTTTTAAAATGCCGGTTTTATTTAGATATTATATTCTGTGTTATCACGATTGAGTTGAGAATTAAAACATGCATCATCTGACTGATTTGGTAAAGCCGTAGGCGATTCAACAGTTAACTGAACTCAAATTTGTGTAGGCTAAAGGCTGCTGAACTGAAGTGCCCTGTGCAACTAAAAGGAACAACCTGATTTTATGATAGAATAGAGAGAGAATATATGATTTAGGAAATCTCTCTCTCTCTCTCTCTCTCCCTGTCTCTCTCTGTCTCTCTTCATAATGTTTGTAATGATGTTGCTTTTAATTCAGCACCTTGGACAGCACAAGGTTGTCCAGCAAGTCAGAAACTGTTTTATAATTATTTAGTGGTGTTTTTATAATGCCCACCCTTCTTTTGTAGATACCTGAAAATGGTTTTCCAGAGCTTCCAACATTACACGAGTAAAATAAACTGTGAATTTGTGAAAACAGAGCTTGTACCCGAATGTAATAACAGCTTGTGTTTTAGTTCCTGAAGACTTGGCTTTGATGACAAGCTTCCAGCAAAACAGTAGTGCTGTATTAGGAAACTGGGTGTGTTGATTTTATTTAATTTCTCTGAAAATAGATGGTGTAATACTGAAAGAGAACACATACAGCCGCTTATTAGTGCTTTGGTTAAAATTAATGATCTAAGGATGCGGTGTAAAAAGCAGCATTTCTGCTTTGTTTGAGAATGTTTCCAAATTTGTGTCTGGAGCGGAAGGTCTTCAGGAAGCACCGTCTCAGCTCAGGCACATCCTGTTCCTTTCAGAAAGAACTTTGTTACAATGCAGAGATCTGATTTTTACCATGCGCAATCCAAAATTAATAGAGTGCAATACTTATTGGAATACTCAGTGTCATTTTGATCAAATAGGGACATGCAGAGCCATTTAGATGATCAATAAAGGGCAATATCTGTGCCCTCTCAAGTTACAAATATAGGCATAATTGATCAGAATTTACTCCTAATTACCAAGCACAAGTACACTAGTGCAGTAAAAGTGGGCTTTTCTCTTTTCATTTTTAGAAATTTTTCTAGGGTATTATACAATTTCCCTCATATAAAGGACCTCTGTTATAAGGCTCTTTAGGACATTAAAGCATGTTATTTTTTGCCCTCTTATCATCAACAATAATTCCAGTTACCCATATGCTGTGCTCAACATAGCATCACACTTATGTGTGCTTTCCAACTGCGCACCACACAGTTTCAGCCCTGATATTTCTGCCAGCAGCAAATATTGAACCATGTTTCTCTCCAAATCATAAATCTTTATTGAAAAACCCGAAACAAACAAACAAACAACAAAAAAGCAAAACAATTTCTAGTATACTGACATGCATGACAAGTACAATGTGGAACAAAAACAAGAGCACAAGAGGAAACTCTGCTGGAACACCCAGAACAACAACAATGACGAAGTGAATGCAAGAACCTAGGAAATGGAGGGGATTCATTTAAAAATCTGGCAACATGTATGAATTTGTAATATGCAGGTGCTGAATTGAACACTAATGTTTTTTTTTTTACTAACTGGAAGTATAAGCCATTTCCCAGTTGATGGCAAATGATGTCAAATGCATGAATTGTGAGAATACAGTGATGTTGAAATATAAAATCACACGGGCCAATTTAAAAGACATTTGTAAGACGTCATGTTCACCAGTGACATTGGCCATCTTGAAAATCTTTTCTCATACAGTGCCCGGTAGCCCTGCCCCTCCTCCACTACAGAAGCAAAGCTGCGAGTGTTGAGTGCATGAAGTGTCCAACATTCCACACTTTTCTTTTTCAGTTGAATAAGTGGAGTACTTGAAGTGCACTTCTTGTTGGGAATTTCAGTGTGAACACACCACTCACTCTATTTATACTACAATATGGCATAGAATAGTGCATAAGTATGCGATCTGGAATACACCTACAATCAGACAAAAACAGAATTTCATACTAATTGAAAGGGTCAGATGATGGACAAAAACAGAGAACACTAAATGATAGACAGACAAACAGAAAAAAATGGAAGACACTCAGTAATGTATTAATCACATGTAATGGAGTGTAATGGAGTATAAATGACAACAGGAAGCATTAACCATATTTAGTAGTATAAGTATTGGGCCTCATATGATCTTGAAACTCAGTTTTGTGCAGATGTGATCCATATAGCGCACTGATATCAGAATCATATGAAAACTATCACAAAATTTCTACTTCTTTGATATTAAGTATGAAAACTCCTATTTGTATATTCCATTTTTATATGAGTACATAAACAACAACGATATGGAGCATTAAGCTGTTTATTGAAAGCGAATTATATACTGTATATTGTACATGCCACATGAAAGATCTTTTCTGTGGTGGTGAGTCACATGATAAACCTTTTTCATGTTTTCTTTGTATGAGTTTAGACGCTTCTTGTTAGTGATCCTTCTAGGTGAAAAATTCTCAAAGCTGTGTTGTGTCTATGAGGCATTACTGTAACTGCTCCACTGCATTCATTGCGTCCGTCTGTAAAAGCTAGCTTAACGGAGAGCAATGAGACAGAGCTGCTTTAGGGCTTCTTTCATCATCAAAGGGCCTTTTGTTTATAGTCTTTAGGGGATTATATAAATTTATGTGTCTAATTCAGCTGTCCAGAAAGCTTGTTGTGTGTTATCAGTCACCCTGACTTGAATGTATTTATTATTCTGCTGTACCTTAAGTGGGTGGAATAATGGACTTAATCAATGAAACTCTGAAGCTAAATGGGCTATTTTAGCACCACCAGGTATTGGTCTGACTGTAGAAAATGTCTCATGTGTTGAGCTTCAACAATCCACCAGAACATCTTGGCACAGATTCAGCACACGTCTTTTATATCCGCAGGGATAAACTCCATTTTCAGCTAGATATTCACTCAGTTGGTTTTTAATGATGGTGTTGAAGGATACTAACACAAGATACTCACTCCAGAATCTCCAAAGGTGTCTAATTGGGTTAACATCTGGTGACTGCAACAACCTTAACAAATGAATCACAGCATTTCATACTCATCTTCAGTGAATGCAATCAGCAAGGCTATGAGCCGTGTGGGGATGGAAGAGACAACTCTCATTCAGATACAAATACATAATCACAGGACAGAGGGGATTAGTCAGAAAAACTTTGTATTTATTTGTAGCACCGCCTCCCTCAAAGGGAATATGTTGAGCCAAACTATTCCGGGAATAAATGTCCCAAAGATTGAAGGAGCCGCCATTTTTTCTTTTAATTTGTCACCTGTATGTAGATTTCAGTTCTAAATTAAATTAATATTTTAAATGAACACACTTTGTCCCACAGCGAAAAGAAAAAAACAAAAGCAGGCTGCATATATCATATTTCTCTCTTGTTTTTATTTTGTTAGATCTTTCCTTCTTTTGTGTTTTGTGCTTTTGTTAACACACCTGCATTATAATCCCTCATGCATCCACAATCCAAATGCCCTGGCCACTTATATGAAAGCCTCACTTGTACTGTGATACAAGCAGATGGGCAAGAGGAGCTGCAATTGTGACTTAGTAATAAGCTCTCTGGTCTAATTTAATGTGCATTACAACATTAGTTTCCATTGATTATTACCGCTTGTATATGTGCGTGGGCAGTCATGCTTATGCTGCATTTGTGTTGACAGTTTATGTTTGCTTAGCTCTTGAATATGGTGTTTAGTGCTTTTATATTTTCTAGGGTATAACACATTCTTCATACTCATCATATTATGTACTGATCCGGAAGTGATCTATTTAGCTTGATTTCTTCTTGGTGTTCAATCATCATTAACCTGTCTGTGTTCATATTTTCTGTTTGCATTGCTGGAGACGGTTTAATGCATCTATTTAAAATGCTAATTAAACAGCACTATTTGACTTGGTGAATGTTGACCTATCTGCCCTGGCTGTCTCCTGAATCCAATAAGAAACATTATAAATGAGTTGCGTTTCATGATTGTGGTAAATATGATCCTGAGACATTGTTAAATACTGTATATGTGTTCCGTTTTCTCCAACTGTATTTGAACAGACAAGATTTTCTTTTTTTCCTTTTCTGTAGGTCAGTCCTTCTACTCACGTGTCCTGGAGAACTGTGAGGATGAAGCCAGGTTCGAGGAGGTCAGTGCATTTATTCTCTGTCTCAGTGTCTGTCTCAGTCACTCGAGTATGAAAACAACACTTAAGCTTGCACTTTCAAGCTCAGGAGGAGTGAAAGCAATATGTGGATTTTGATTCAGGGAAGCCTGCAGTGTAGGCAGTGGGGAACTAATCAAACGGCTCATCTGTGTTCTAGCGCATCACATTTAATGTTGTTGTTTCCTAGCGATAATAGAACTGAGAAGGAGGGGGTAAAAAGTCACCATAAAAAGTAACCATAAGAGTTTGACTGCACCCAGTAAATTACCCAAAGTCTCTGTATTTTGCATGCTTAAGCACTTGTGTCTGTTTGCAATAGCTTGGCAGGATGGTTTTTATTTTATTTTTTTCCTGTGATCCAAATGAATATATATTGAATGCGTCATTGTCTGTCTTTACTCATTTAACCTGCAAGGTAGATGGACTACACTTCAGCTCGTTCTAATGGTAAAGTTTGTTCAAGTAAAGTTTCTTAAACAAAAAGAAGTGAAAAGTTGGTGGATTTCTGTTGCTAATGAATTTTGTTTACACACATGCTTGACATGCTGTAGTAATTAACTCTGAAGGCTCTTAACTAAAAATGAATTCTGCCCTTGCTAACTTCTTAATATGTTTTTATTAAACCCATGTTTATTAGCTAGTATGCATTTAATGTCTGTTGCCATGTAGAACAATAGCAGCACAAGCTTTATTCTGGTTAACTGGACCTTGTCTCTTCACACTCCTCACATTTTGGTTATTTGTTAGTGCTGCCAGGGGTAAGAATCAGAATATTTCCTCTTCTGTCATGTGCAAAAGCTGAGTGCTGTTTCCTCTTGTGATTAGTGTGTTTTTGTTTGGGTTAAAGAAGCAGAGAAACAAGCCTGCATTTTCTTGCAATTAACTAGGTAGCAGGAGGGAGAGAGAGAGAGAGAGAGAGAGGGAGGGATGGAGGGAGGGAGAGAGAGAATGTTGCACAGTAATTGCCAGAAAAACAGTGAAAGATTTATTTTTTATATAAGGACTCTGGGCGTTTTATTTTCAACATTGACCTTGTTATTCCTATTATCATTAGTCAAACTCTGTCTGATTACCTACCACCCACACCCACACACCCCAACTCCAACTGAGTACAGCTCTTCCTAATGGTATGGAGTTTGGTGTCCACGGCCAAATTCCTGTAGGCTTACTCACTGTCCCCTGTCCCTGCTGTGTGTCTGACTCATTTGAGAGCGTTAGAGCCAGTGCACACATCACTACCTCTGAGCTTACTTGCTACTCATAGTCACATCTCAGAGCTTAAGATCGTCTTAGGAGATTTCAGGCTTAAAATGTTTTGATATGATTTCCATGCAATTATTATGTGGTAAGAGACAGGAGATTATTTTAATTATGTTGCTGTGACTCTGATGATTTTTGAGATTGGAACGTAATGTTACCTAATCCACTGCAGTCATCTCAGGATCCTTTGATAAATGTATTTTTACTGAACCTATTATTCATAAAAAACATACCAATCATACATAAGAGCAAGAATTTAGCACATTGTCTGTGTGGTTTTAATAACATTTGTTGCATTTAGACTGAACTCTCATTACCACCCATACCAAACTTACTGGTTTTGCCATGCTTCTGAGTAGTGCCATTTCCCATTTTTAAGTTTTACTGTATGCAATTTTATTACATTTTCAAATTTATCCTTCCCCTGGTAATTCAAGTTAAATGCATATCTTTGTACAGTTAAATCTTACTATTGAATAAATTCTCTAGATTGTTCTAAACCCCTTGAAAATGGATGTAGGTACTAGAATGAAGAGAGTAAATCTATATACATAAGTCTTTATTTTTAAGGTTAAGGTACTTATTGGCATTATTTGACTCAATGTTCTCCCATTTAAGGACAGAAATCATATTATTACTTTGTGTCTCTAAAACTACCACTGATGTACGTCATCTCTAATCTGGCCTCACTTGCCTTATGCCCTGTACTGGTTTTAATGGAAATACATGCAGTTAAATCCTTGGACATTCCTTTACCTCTCAGTCAGAACATTTATGAGTAACTGTTTAGACAATCTCAGTGTCTTTATAGAATGGTGCATGTCATCTGTGATAATCTTTGTGCATTCAATGATCAGGCATAACATTATGAGCACTGAGAGGTGAAGTGAATAACACTGATGATCTCCTCATCATGGCACCTGTTAGTGGGTGGGATATATTAGGCAGCAAGTCAACATTTTGTCCTCAAAGTTGATGTGTTAGAAGCAGGAAAAATGGACAAGCATAAGGATTTGAGCGAGTTTGACAAGGGACAAATTGTGATGGCTAGACGACTGGATCAGAGCATCTCCAAAACTGCAGCTCTTGTGGGGTGTTCCCGGTCTGCAGTGGTCAGTATCTATCAAAAGTGGTCCAAAGAAGGAACAGTGGTGAACCGGTGACAGGGTCATATGTGGCCAAGGCTCAGTGATGCACGTGGGGAGTGAAGGCTGGCCCGTGTGATCCGATCCAACAGACGAGCTACTGTTGCTCAAATTGCTGAAGAGGTTAATGCTGGTTCTGATAGAAAGGTGTCAGAATACACAGTGCATGATAGGTCAGGGCTGCAAAAAGGGGACCAACACAAAATCAATCATAATGTTATGCCTGGTCGGTGTATATGAACATCTTTATAGCTTATCCCCGTCAACCTCCCGATCACTGATGCATCTAACTGTTTATCTCATTCAGTATAAGGCATATTCAGAGTAGGGCTAAAAAACATCATTATAATGTACAAAGTGACAAAAGTTACAGTTTTACCAATTTAAAGCCACTTAATTGGGAAAAGTTCTTCAACAATGTTTTTAAACTGTGATTTGGGAAGAAACAATAACAGTTTAAGACATCCGTCAGAGAAATGCTACATCAAGATAATCTGTTCTTCTTGCTCAGTCTCTGCTGGATGCATCTATCTGCATAATAAACCTCTCTCTGCTGGAGCTGTCGACTGAAGCCTATTAGCTCAGCCCCCTCCAGTCAATATGTATCATTATGTTCAGCACATCAGAAAATACTACATCGAACATTAGATTATTGTATCTTATTTTTTTAAATTTAATTATATATTTCTTGAAAGGTCAAAGTTCTGTGAGACTACACAAGCACATTAATAAGAGTGATAAATGAATGAAGCTGATGGTACAATGCTCATGTGGGGTTTTAGCCACACAGTGTGGTTGAAGGGGTGGTCTAAATTTTATCTAGTGATAGCACGGAAAGTGAGCACTATCTGATTGAACTGTTTTTCCATGTGAGGATGATGGTAGCCTGGTGAATATGATTGGCTTAAACTCATGTGGGAAGGTGAAATTAATTGGACTGCAGAAGAAATATGAAAATGTCTTATAATGACAGTTCTGGAAAGGGATTTTACATCAGCTTATTAGAACGATTTCAGGCTTGAGAACAGATAACATAATAAGACATAAGACAGCTTTAATTGAGTTTGGGAAAATGACTGAAAAGGGACATGATGTCAACAAATGACCTGTGTACCTAAATAAAGAAAAGATCCTGGAGATCACTTACTAGAGCACAGTATATTTCACACTTCAGTGACATGCTGCATTACACTGTACCAGTATAAATATCTGTTTAGTGAAAATTAAACCCTTCTGTGTGTCTGATCTAATGATGCAATTCCATGGCCAAATAGGAATATAGAAATAGAAAAATCAGGTGAATTCTTTGTTTGTGAGAATTTTGCTGTGCAAAAGCATAAACAAGAACAACAAAAGCTTGATAATTCAAGAAAAGAAAGAAGTCATAGAAAGATTTGCCATGACCACATTCTATGAAATGTCATATAAAAGGAGCTGTTCATGCTGTGAAGCCATATGGCCAAGAGAAATGTTTGCAGAAATAAAATTCTCCACATGAAATCAGTCCAAATTATTGCTACAGCTAACACAATCTGTACAACCTTCAACAAGGTTCCATAATATATATATATATTCTTGTGCGCTGCTCCCACAATGGTAGGGTTTTACAAATAAAAAGAGTGTAGGCTTAGAATGAACACTGTATGGTGCGCTGTGCTGTGAACTGCTGTAAGCTGAAAAAGAGGATGAGAGAGAAGCAGACGTATGGGGGAGGAGAGACTGGGGAGAATACAGTAGACGACTCTGCAGTCTTGGCCTATTAGGGATGCAGTTTGAAGTCAGGACCAGAGTACATGTTATTTCTAAATGCTGTTGTGAAAATTGATTTCTGAATGCTTTATTCCTCAACTGAATTCCACCCTGAACTCAGTCACAGCCTTGATGCGACTTCATGTCTATATTATTTAGAAGGCAAGGTTCCACTAGAGACAGACAGAGTAAAAGAGAATGAAAGGTAGAAACATAGGAAAGAGGGCTGAACAGAGAGAGAAATGAAGTATATCTGAGGGCGTGAGTGAATAATTCAGCCTTTCGGCTTTAAAATTGATAAGCTCTTGAGTTATATTGTCAGTGCAGTTCTGTGTGCATCTACTGATCTTAATATAAAAGGAAATATTTTGACACATTGAACAAAAACTGTGAGAATTATGTAATACACAAGACTGTCGTGATCATTCAGGAAACTTCTACGTCATCTCTGCCTGTAAATTATTTGGCATGTACAGAACATTAATTATTATTATTATTATTATTTTATTTTATTTTTTTTCATTTGAATTAAAAATCCTTGGTCAACTCAATAAATATTGAGTTATTGAGTAAATAAATATATTAACCAGACTATTACTTTTTTTAGGTAAAGGGGTTTTTGAATTAAATATCATTCCTGTGTTCAGGCATAAGCATACTAATAACGGTGACTGATGTTATACTTATTAGTTTCACTAGTGGTATATTATTAATGAGCAGTAGAAGACGAAGATACTCTAGGTGAGGAAAATCTGAAACTAATATGGTTCATCTCCATAGCAACAAAACCCACCATTAATGAACTGGCTTTTCAACACTAAGGGAAACGTTAGCCTCATGAACGAGGAACACTCATGGGAAATACAAGTCATGGTTATAGTGGTCTGTGGCTGCAAGAGAGCTGTTAGAAGAATAAAACACAATTGTAAGCGGGGTTCAATGGATCTTTTAAAAGCACAAGGCAAATATAAAGAAATATATGTATGGCCAAACGTTTGTGGATACCTGACACCTATATCAGCTTGCTGGACATCTCATTTCAAATATATTGCCATTCATTTGGAGCTGGAGCTCATTTCGCAGCAAGAACATCCTCCACTCTTCTGTGAAGGCTTTTTACAGGATATGTAGGAATTCTGGTCTATTAAGTCCAAATAAAATATTTGTAATGTCAGGCACTGATGTTGGATGAAGAGGCCTGGCTCATAATCAGTGGTCCAATTCATCACAAAGGTGTTCAGTGGGATTGAGGTCAGGATCTCTGTGCAGGTCACTGGAGTTCCTACACACCAATACTCATCAAGCCATGTCTTTATGGAGGTCACTTTATGCATAGGATGTCTTTGTATGCTGTAGCATTAACATTACCCTTCTGTGGAAATAATGAGCGCAAACCCTTAGAAAATCAGCCATTATCTCTCCTCCACCAAACTTTACTGTTGACCACTATGCATTCTGGTACAGGTAGGTAGTGTTCTCCTTGTATGTCATCCTTCACACTGCCAGAGAGTGAAGCATGATTCATTATTCTAGAGAACATGCTTCCACTGCTTCAGGGTCCAGTGGCTTTACACCACTCCAACCAACGCTTGGCATTGTTCATAGTGATGTTATGCTCGTCTGTAGCTATGTGGCTGTGAAAATCTTCAGTCCTCTCAAAATGTATTGGAACTGAAAGACTAATTCTTTTGTTTATTCTGTAAACTTAAGATCAAAAGATGAATATGAGACTAATAAGAGGATATCATTTACTAATATTTACAGCAAGATGTGTTAAACAGCCTAGAACATGGCACCTTTGATGGCGATCTTAAAGTACATTGCAGTAAATAACACTAAATAGCTCCCAGTTACCCTGCTCTGTGAGTCTGCGTGGTCTACTGCTTTGTGGCTGAACAGTTGTTGCTCCTAGATGCTTCCATTTCACAATAATATTGTTTCACGTTTCAGATGTTTATGGGTGTTGTTCTTAAATAGGAACAGCTTTCTTAGGAACCACTGAAATTCAGTTTCCAAACAAGGCCATAAGTAACAGAGGAACACAAGAGATCTGTACATTTGTGTGTTGTTGAGACAGAGAGAGAGGCATAGATTACACAGTGACACTCAAATGACACTCAATTTACTGTACCTTTGGTGCTTAGTTAGAAGAATATAACAAAAAAGCCTTGAGTCATATTTTTCTCAAGACCAGTATTCAGGTCAGCAGTATTCACAACATAAGCTTGCTTTAATTGTTTGTGTGTGCCGTATAAGAATGTTAGAGAAGTGAACATTTCTGATTGTTAACTAGATGCACAATTCAGATTATTACTTCGATTATTTCTTGAACCAACCTCAGTGAAGTCTAATTAGGCTTAAATGATCAGTGAAACCTACTATTTAGTGATTCTCTTGGAATTTTCTTGCATTTTCCATGTTTTTCTCTTCAATTGCTGGTTATATCATGCATTATTATCTCTGTACCAAACCTTCTATTGACCGTTTTCTTTGTATGAAAGAGGAAAAACTTTAAGAGGCATATTGATTCTCAAACTGAACATATCGATTCCTTTACATTCACGTCTGTCATATAATTCCTCCCACCACATTCTAAAAAGCTCTGTCACAAAACCTGCCATCTCATATTGTACTTATTGCAAGAGTGTCCTGTCCTCTTACAGTGGCCTTGAGTGGTGACTCTGTCATGCAGCTTATTGTTGGAAGGTCTGGTGCTCCTCATTATCACTGTATAAAATGACACGTCTGCACACCCCCTACAGGTATTGGCTGTAGGACAGATGGGAGCTCCAGGTCTACAAAACAGTCAGATGCTGACAGATCGTTTCACTGACAGGTGGCCCAGAACGACACACAAAATTCCCACAGAGTTCAAGATTGCCTTTGAAAGTTTCAGGAGTGTAAATCAATGGCACTGCAGTATTTTGTCACTCCTAGAGTCCTACTCTACTTCTCCTTTTCAGTCCTCCAAACCTATCCACCAGTCCAATCCACCAAATTATTCCTGTCTGGCTCAGTGTTTTCATCATTTATTAGGGAGAAACATATCTAGTTTTGTCACTTCAAAGACTTGCACAGGGTATTATATGTAAAGTAAACACTTGATGTGTGCTATTTTAAGGAAGTAATCAATGCCATATTGCATCACCATGAGTGGAGGATTTTCAGCTACTGCACATCCTGATATTTTTAGCCCAATTTACTGCTATAGTTTACCAACGAACATCCATTCCTCACCAATAAAACTTCCTGTTGTCCTTTGTGTTTATGTTGTCACGTGTTATAACTACAATAAATTGTCTTTTTATCACCAGCTTTTTCCCCTCTTACTTTCAAAAAAAAGGGCAAAAAAAAAAGGAAAGTGCATTTGCTGTCTTGAAGAATAGCTTTACTGCGTGCTGAGTGCTATAATCATCATCATCAACATCAATTTAACCATCTTATCTTCTATAATTAAGTTAAATAGCGATTGCAATGTAATTTGGGTGATGAATTCATTTAGTAGATTTGTTTATTTCTTTTCTCCAATAAAAGATATTCATTTGTGTAATAAAGCATTAACCAATATATGACACAACTGTGTGTGCCTGAAAATACAGTCACACAGCTCTTCCTCAGTTTTTCCTAGTAATAAGAAAAAGTAAAACAAGGATAACAATTTATATATATTTAAATCTTTATTTACAGTTTGACTCAGAAACAGTGGCTCAAGTGGTTATGGCTCTGGGTCATTGACCAGAAGATCAGGAGTTCAAGCCCCAGCACCACCAAGTTGGGCCCTTTAGTAAGGCCCTTAACCCTCTCTGCTCCAGGGGTGCTGTATCATGGCTGATCCTGTGCTCTGACCCCAATCTCCAAGGCTGGGATATGTGAAGATTGAATTTCACTGTGCTGTAATGTGTATGTGACAAATAAAGGCTATTTCTAAACATGCTTTTCTCCCTCTTTCTGCTTTAAATGTTTATTGAAATCTAATAGAGAATATGTCACTCTCTCACATCATTCATTGGCTAAAATCTCCAACAACTGATCTAAAGCCTGTCCAAGGATCACTTAGTGTGGGGCGAGTATTTTAACCTGTATTTCTGCCAGTTCATTGCAGCACAGTGCACACACACTCACACACAGGTGGACACAGGGAGAACATCTGAAACTGTACACATTTCAGCTCAGTTATCTGCGGTCAGGATTGAAATAGAGACCCTGAGGAATGTATTTAATCAATTATATTGTTGCATTTTTTTTCCAGGCATTTCGTTGGCCAGTTGCCAGTAAAGTGGATGGTAATGAGATGTTGGAGATCCATATATACAACTTCAGCAAAGTCTTCACTAACAGGTGTGTAAATCCTAACAGAATAAAATGTTTTACAGATAAACATCCCTCATACATACAGTACTGTAGAACATATTTACATTCTGTGAATGCCTCATGGGTTTACAGATACGTTTACATTCAGCTCCATAATTACAGGCAACTTTGGTAAAGATGAGTACAACAAGGTTATCAAAAAACCCTTTACGTTTAGTCTTATGCTGAAAAGGAGAGAAATCTACCCTTTAATTTAATTAAGTATTAATGTATTAAAGTATTAATGAAAAACTTCAATTAAGAAAATCCTTATCAACTTATTACCAATATTCTTCATCACAGTTATTGCCACTGCATTTGTGAGACTTCCCCTTAACCAATATAACAGTACTAAGTCTTCCTCGGTAATGCTTGATGAGTATAAAAGGTTAGATGTTCCTCATAGTATTTAAGCATTTAATACATTGCATGGTTTTTGTTCTTATAAACTCATACCCATCAAAGTAAATATTTCCAGCATAAGCCAGTAATGCCTGAAGCTGATACCACCAGGTTTGTCCACTGAAAGCTGTTTTGTTGTAATTTTTCATGCACGGTTGAGACTAGAGATGTGAATTGAGGTTGGGAACTTGGAGGAATTGTGGGAGTGGGAAGTTTTTACTTTCATGTGGGTATAAGTGAGTTGTATGATGGGACTCAAATAAAAGTCATGATCGTTAAAATAAACTGTGTGCTGCTCTCAGGATTGTGGTGGTTACTAAATTGTATTTTATATAGTTTGTAATATAGAGCAGATACAAACAAAAACAATAAACTCTATTTTCCATTGTTTCCTGTGGTATTGATATGTTTCCTATTTAACTACCAATTACAGTTGCCACAATTGTATATTATACAATTATAATATTACCAAAAAAAAAACCCAACAGGTTTTGTCCCTCCTGCTTTGAATATTGGGTTAAAATATTTGGATAAAGGTATATAGTTAATGACATTGCTTTAGTTTCTTTTGTTTTGTTAACCTTTTTATGGTCCAGAAATGAGCCTTCTCAGCTCTGCTACATTTCCTAAAAGGCAACTCACAGAGCATATGTCATTTTAGAAGGGAGTGTGGGGTCAGATGGGGGGGAAAGGGAAGGCTTTTCCATGTTTTTAATGCTAAGACAATATGCCCTAAAGGCCGAATTACAAACTGTTCTGTTAAGGTTGGCTGTGTGCATGTCAAATCATCTGAAATGTTTTTGTAGTGTTTGTTCTAAATAGAAAGTCACATTTTCTACTGCTGTAGTAGGTGTGTGTGTTTTCCTCAGCCTTTTAACCTTTCCTGCA
The DNA here is from genome assembly GCF_019097595.1 of Hemibagrus wyckioides. NCBI lineage: Eukaryota > Metazoa > Chordata > Actinopteri > Siluriformes > Bagridae > Hemibagrus > Hemibagrus wyckioides. The sequence continues at coordinate 10,412,156 of NC_080734.1, read as the reverse complement.
GTTTTTACATTCATGCAATGCAACTGTGTTTTCAGGGATTGGGGATGGTACTTACCTTTAGGCTCTTATCATTTACACACAGCCTCTGAGAGTAGCTACTATATCCTGTGGCCTGACAAGGTGTGACACATCTGTGCCATGCACTTGAGATTTTGTGTGTGAGAGATTTGTGTGTGTAGGTGTGTGTGTGTGTGTGTGTGTGAGAGAGAGAGAGAGAGAGAGAGAGAGAGAGAGAAAGAGAGAGAGAGAGAGAGAGAGAGAGAGAGAGAGAGCATGCTCTCTTGTTCCCGGTCCCCTGCTGGGATGAGTCACTGCCCTAAGCAGGTTGTTTATAGATTTTCTGCCTCTTTTGCCTCAGTGTAGAGTTGATGTCCATTACATATACCTGCTTACATAACATTTCTTTCTAAAGCCAAGACAGTGATAAACTACACAAACAATGGCTTAAGTAGAGATTTCAGCCTTCCTCAATGAACATGTCACTTGGCTGTGTAATGAATTATTACCACACTTTGTGTGTCTTATCTGTTACCACACAACAGCTCTGTTTTTATGTTACTGGTGGAGGATGTTTGCTGCATGTGCAGGGCACAGGGGTGAAATAATAAAAAAAATCTTAATTTAGAATAATAAAATTCTCACTGAATAATTAACATGCCCATGTAATATATGCCATTCCCTTAACTCATTAGCTATGTAGTACTATTGCAGTATTAAACCTTCTTGATGTGTTACATGTGAACCATCAAATGCAAATTTAATAGTCCACTTATTTAAGATCATCCATGCATTCACCTGTGATTTTACATTTTAGATAAAAGATGCTGGAGAATGAGCACAGGGACTGCATATTTTCAGGAAAGCTGTGGCCAATTGTTGAGAGAGACGTTTGAGAGGACAGAATAGCCAATGTTGTGGGGAAAAAACTTAATTCACACAAAGAATCAACAAGAAAAAATAAATGTTATATTAATTATATAATATAATTAATATAAGAGTATATATAATTAATATAACAATATAATTATATTACAGATTATATTAATAGCCCCAATATTCTTGAACATATTTGAATTTATTTTAGAAGTTTTTTTTTTTTTTTCATTTTGAGTGAAACCATTGTGTGATATTATTTTTAACTCTTGCTACAGGCATTATATATATTAACTAAACCCCAATGGTACTGAGATAACTTCTCTATGTTCTTAACAAGAAGAGTCACAGGTCTCCCCTGGGTGAATAACATCACATTAAGACAATACAATAAGACAATAATTACAGCCCACAGTTCACTAAACACCACATTGCAATATAGTCACTAGCTCTGTATGTACATTAAACAATTGAATAACATTCATTTTCTAACAAACAACTTCATTAGACTCATTGAGGCTGTAGCAGAGTGTAGTTCAGAAACAGCCAGGTGGTGGCGCTGTAGCTGTCTCCTCATTTTCAGAGCAGCACATCATGCTACAGATCCTCTCTCTGGAAAAAATGTCACATGAGAAATTTAGGAAAGATTAATAGGCATTGTGATGCAAACATAAGGTATAAATATTTTAAGAGGCATTTAGTCAAGAGTTACAAAAGCAGAGCATAAACTCGTGTAAAAATTGTCTTCAGCATAGATTATTTTAAACAGGAAATGTCTTCACGTCATTAATCAGAACAGAGAATGTACAGTATCTCACAAAAGTGAGTACACCCCTCACATTTTTGTAAATATTTTATTATATCTTTTCATGTGACTGAAGAACACTGAAGAAATGACACTCTGCTCCAATGTAAAGTAGTGAGTGTACAGCCTGTATAACAGTGTAAATTTGCTGTCCTCTCTAAATAACTCAACATACAGCCATTAAGGTGTAAACCGTTGGTAACAAAAGTGAGTACACCCCTAAGTGGAAACGTCCAAATTGGACCCAATTAGCCATTTACCCTCCCCGGTGTCATGTAACTCGTTAGTGTTACAAGGTCTCAGGTGTGAATGGGGAACAGGTGTGTTAAATTTGGTGTTATCGCTCTCACACTCTCTCATACCGGTCACTGGAAGTTCAACATGGCACCTCATGGCAAAGAACTCTGAGGATCTGAAAAAAAGAATTGTTGCTCTATATAAAGATGGCCTAGGCTATAAGAAGATTGCCAAGACCCTGAAACTGAGCTGCAGCACGGTGGGCAAGACCATACAGTGGTTTTACAGGACAGATTCCACTCAGAACAGGCCTCGCCATGATCCACCGAAGAAGTTGAGTGCACATGCTCAGAGTCATATCCGGAGGTTGTCTTTGGGAAATAGACGTATGAGTGCTGCCGGCATTGCTGCCGAGGTTGAAGGGTTGGGGGGGTCAGCCTGTCAGTGCTCAGACCATACGCTGCACACTGCATCAAATTGGTCTGCATGGCTGTCATCCCAGAAGGAAGCCTCTATTAAAGATGATGCACAAGAAAGCCCGAATACAGTTTGCTGAAGATAAGCAGACTATGGACATGGATTATTGGAACCATGACCTGTGGTCCGATGAGACCAATTTGGACATTTCCACTTAGGGGTATACTCACTTTTGTTGCCAACGGTTTAGACATTAATGGCTGTGTTTTGAGTTATTTTGAGGGGACAGCAAATCTACACTGTTATACACGCTGTACACTCACTACTTTACATTGTAGCAGAGTGGCATTTCTTCAGTGTTGACACATTTACTAAATATTTACTATTTTCATAAAAGTCTGTGGAATTTACTTTATTTTCTTGATGAACTGAAATAAATTATGGTCTATTTTGGAGCTATTCCAGTTCCCATGAAAGTATTGGAATGGCAAGGCCATTTGTTTTTGCTATCCATCGAAGACATTTCAGAGCAGAAATATAGAGGCCATCAGCAATAAGAATCAGAAAGCCAGATTGGAATTTATACAGAAATGCAAAAATGAACCACAGATTTATTGTGGTTAATTTTTTTTTTGTTGGTTTTTGCCAGCACAACAAAGGAAGGTTTTTAAACTGGCCAAGTCAATCACCAGACCTTAATCCAGTTAAGCAGTGTTTCATCTCCTAAATAGGAGACAGCAGGGAGAAATCGGCCAAAATAAACAACATCTGCAAGCAGCTACAGATGGAAAAGCATAACAGAATAAGAATGCAGCAGTTGTCATGTCATTGGGTCACTTGCTCGAAAAAATTGAGTGGTCTTTTGCCAGAGGTGACATGTTCTAAGTGAACACATCTAGATCGAAATATCAGGAAATTAGATCTCAGAGAGATCTATTGAAAAATGATTGATTGCCTCTTATTCATCTTTGATGAATCTGATGCAGTTATATTTTGTTTTGTATTGGTGTTACCACTTTTAACTGGCACTATGATCAGACATCTGAACAGTAAATAAACCGCAGAATAACCGTCTGTTGATTCATCTTTAAACATTGTTTTCGTGTAGATTTTTATTTTTAGACAAACCATGTCATGACTTCATTAAACAGAACAGAGAACATATCAGTGACAGTCTGTAAAATTCACTTGTTGTTTTTTTTTACTCATCTGCCTTAAAGTAAATGATTTAAATGTAGGAACTTGGGTTCCATTTTCCTTAGAGCACTTTTTAAAATTGTAGTGTTACTGCTTGGACCTGCTTTTTATATATAGAAAACTGGAATGGCTGAACCGTGGGTGTATTTTTCCTTACACTGGTCTACACTGGTATAGTATTTCAGTGCTGAAATACTTCCAGACTGTGGTCCACCAGCTGACTATCCAGAGTCTACCCCATCAAAGTGGAGAACTGTTTCCTAGCAGCAGGATTGAGAAACTTGTACCAGTACAAATGGTAGCGTAGAAATAATTGCTCTTTATAAGTAACATTGTCTCTAAAGACATATTACAGACCACATGATGTGTGAAATTTAAAATCATTTAAATAAAGGCACTTCTTAAAAATATGGCTTAAATTATTCTTTCTTTCTTTTTTCATACAGAATTTGGTTAATGTCTATTCTGTCCTCCATTTTTCATTTGAATAGGCATTTCTAAGCACTATAATGAGGTATTGAGAAATTGCATGTTCTTGGGATGAGTACACACTGTGACAAAACTCACAGCTTTCTGTAAAATATTTGGGTCTTGCTGATCATCCCTGTTGTGTTAAAAACCTCTTCCAAGACACTGGAGTTGATGCCAGCTTGGGGATCCAGTGTAACCAGCCAATGCTGTCACCTGGAAAGTGAGGCCAGCATGTATTTTGATCACTCATCTTCCTATGAAGCGTCTGTTCCCACCCAAGCATACAATAAACTGATCAGACACAGGACAAAGGCTGTAAATTCCCGCTGATTCACTCAAACAAACAAAGCCATGTGCTGAAAAGAAAGGCTGAATTAAATTATAAAGCAGATGAAAGTCAATTGTTTGTTGCATGGAAGATCAATAATGCATAGATGGTCTTTTGAAAAGCACATCAGGAGTCAGAACCTGATCCCAGATCAGTGAATTATTCACCTGTGCAGGTCTGTACATTATCAGTGTAGAGTTTATGAGAAAGCAGCCACTTCAGAACATATGAGCACATGGTGATGCTAGTGCGTGGTTTCTATTCAACTCAATTCTTAGAAAAAGATCAAACTTTTAGAAAAATCTGCATATCAACAGTACAACAGTAAACAGACATTTTACGCTCAGGCATGTTATGAGTTAATGTTCAGATAGAAATCAATAATATAACCTGTCGTAAATTTGAAAGTCACGGAAGAGAGTGGCATTTGGAAGAGGAAAGAATTCCCAGTGTAAATGGACCAAAAGAAGGTGTGTGTGTGTGTGTTTAGATTGCAACAAAGCAATCATGCTGACCTAGTTTTAGAGGGTTTGTATCACATTTTATGGTGTGAGCGAAGAGACATCAATTATTCAGTGTATAATTTCCATTAAACAAAGAGAGGGTTGCATTCTACCCCATTCAGTCAGAGGCATACAGTGGAGTATTTCAATTTTTCATGAATTAAAATACTCCATACTTGAAATGAGCAACTTGCAAAATCACTCTGCATTTCTCACACATTATTATGACAGATGTTTTGTACGACGATATGTTTGCCTTTTTATTCTGTACGTCTTTGTATCTTGTGTTTTTGCAATGTCACCTACTTAGAATCCTCCTGTAATAAAAAAGATTCACAATTCTTAGCAATGTCCATTGGTTGTTTGTATTTGTGTGTGAGTGTTTGTATGCTTGTGTTGCTCTTGTACAGATGTGGAGGCTGATATTGATATCCTGTAAGAAACTGCCTTTTCTAGGTATAGGCTCATCATGTCTCCATGGAAAGGGAAACTAAGGTGAAATGAATTTAGAAAAGTCTTTCTATTTGATTCATTTTTATTTTATGTTTTGGTCCCAGGTTGATTGGCACCTTTCGTATGGTCCTACAGAAAGTGGTGGAAGAAGGCCATCTGGAGGTGTCTGACACTCTTACTGATGACAAAAACACATCAGTTCTGGTGAGAATTCAACTGGAATGAGGAAGTGGATGTGTGTGTGTGTGTGTACATGTTAACCCAACACTATAGGATGCGCTGAGTCTACAACTTGTGACATAGTGGAAATGTTATGACTTGCATAATTTACTCTACACTCCACCCTCCCTTCTGTCATTAGTGAAAGCCTTTACTTATTCTGATACACTTCTGCTTGCTCTATAGAAACCACAGAGTCAAGTTTTGTTTACCGTACAAACAAAAAGCCCATTGTCGTGACCAAATGTGCTTTCTAAAAACTAGTTTGTAGTTGTTCTGTTTTATTCATCACTCTGTCCTAAAAGCAGCTTATCTGTCCCTGACACATTGCAAGTAATTTACAGTGGGTTTTTCATCATCATCTGTCTGTGCCAGGGTTATGAATTAGACGCCCTAATAAAGATGGAACAGGCCTGGAGGTGGTTTATTAGTCTTTGCTTTTCTTAAGCTTCTATTGACTTTGACTGAACAAGCTGACATTATTGCAGCCTGCTCCTGTTGATACAAATAAATTCACCAGGGAGAGAAAATCACTGACTAAATCACTTCATCACTTTTCTTAGAAACTGAATAAGACACTGTCTTCCAGGCCTTATTAATTCAGCTGTCGGCTATAATAAGATGTTTACAGAAAGTTGTATAGATTTTGTCACATAAAATGTGTGATAAACTTTACAGGGTTTAGGTCAGGAACAATACCTGAGCACATAAATGTGTGTGTTACTGAATAATCGAACTTAGATACTGTAGGTAAATAGATAAAGAGATATCCTCATGTGCAGTGTGGTGTCCTTTTCAGATGCTCTGGGTTCTGTGATCATCACCAGTGGAAAAATAAGTCTTAAGCTTAGGGCACTGAATAGTTTTGGTATCTTAATGACAAATGGTGATAACATGGTGCATGTGTTAAAATGGCCTAGGTTTGTATGACTACAGTATTATACAATATGGCACAGAGATTACTAGCCACATGCACATATTGCCCATCAGAATGGTTCCTGATTTAAACACAATATAAAATTAAACTAGCAGTCTGGAGCTGCATTTAAAACAGCATGCAAACTGATTAGCCAAATTACACGGCAGCAGCACAATGCAATTAATCAGAATTGGGAAACATAGGCTACTGTGAGTATTTCAGAAACTGCTGATTTCCTGGGGTTTTTACACACAACAGTCTCTAGCATTTATAGTTCAAACAACAACAACAACAACATCTGGTGCACAGAAATTCTGCAGTAGAAATATCTAGTTGCTGACAGGTCAAATGGACAGTTGAAGACTGGAAAAAGTTTCAGTCAGTCTGGACCCACTGAAACTGGGAGATGACAGGTTGACAGGCAGGAATGAAATCTAATGTGATCGTCTGATGTTTCAGTCCATCCCCTTCAGCATTTGAAATCTTGATGCTTTCCTATTCACCATGGGTGTAAAGTGTGGTTATTTGAGTTACCAGAGCCTTCCTGTCAGCTTGAGCCAGCCTGGCCATTCTCCTCTGGCCTCTCTCATCAATAAGGCATTTCCTCCTGCTGAAGCTCTTCAACTGTATCTGTATGATTTTATGCATTGCAATAGTTTGTTGATTAGATGAATGAACATTGCTACTAAAGTAGTCAATAACTTTACGTAGAAGTATGTAGTTATTGGATCATTCAGTGATTTTGAGATCAAAATTTGAGATTGCTCCTAAACATCCAAATAGTCCAAATAGAAATCATGCAAGAAAAAGAGAAAGTTCATGTGCAAATTTGACAGAGAATGCTACTGATATCCCGAAAGCATTGGTACCGCTGACTAAACTGGCTGTTTTATTAAAGGTGTGTTGAGTTTTAATGAAATTGGATGAAATTTAATTCTTTAATTATGCATGATTCAAAACACACCAGGAAAGATTGGTATTACAGCTGGTGTGGATTTAAATGCTGATTAAAATAAAGTTTTTGGTGTGAATTGGCCTTTAGTAGCCATAACAGATGTTCTCAATGTTTACAGATAAAATGATTAAATTGTAATATTGAATTAGTATTCGAGCCAGTATTTAAGCATCAAAATACACGACTTTCTTCATGGAAAGTCCTGCAGGGATGTTCAACAGAGGCTGGACTTTAAACGTCAAGGGCTGTGGTAAACTCTCAGTCATGATATCAGGCCAGATCTCCAGTTCCCTATGAGTCAGTCTCTGGAGAGGTAGATTACAGAGCACAGACTAAACGCTTTCTTGTTCCTCCACTCAGGAGTATGTAAACATAAGCGGAAAAGGTAACTGATGCCAGCATGTCAATGCCAGTTTGGCCATCCTAGCAGGACAGATTTAGCCTCCTATCATGTGCCAAAATGACACTTTAGCCTACTTTAGACACTTTAGCTAACACTTCTTCGCTGTTAGTTAATCATGAAGTAAGCAGATGAAGTTAAGTTTTTAACATTGGAATGTACAGTAGATGAGAAAATACACACACACACACACACACCTACACACACACACACACCACTGCAGATTTTTATCAGTACTCAGTGTGAATATATACTCTTGAACTAGAAGGGTTTTTATAGTCTACTAGCACGCATTTAGATTTTATGACATTGTCTACCATTGACATTAACAGAAATTTTCAAAAAGGTTTAAAGAAAAGGTCTTTGTGATTATACCCACCCGTCTCTCAAGGACAGTAATGATAGGGAGTACAAAAGCCTCAAAGAGGACAAAAGACATACTCCAGTAAATACGACAGATGGACACAATCGCCCATCGGCATGCAGCAAGCTTCACGGGGTGATGTCTGTAATAACGTTTTCACACATCTCTGTGTCGGGATGTTAATGAAATTAATGTAGGAAGGACAGGTTTCTGCAAGGCTATTTAGTCTATGATTGTGTCACACATGGTTATATGATCATGTTATTATTGAGCAGCATCCACTATTGGGTTATTAAGGAACTTCTTAATACATCTGCAAGGTAAAAGAACACCTAATAGAGAATAGAGAAAGAATACATCTGCTCATTAATTTACTTCTAGAAGATGGATCATTGCATGACATATGAATATAAATTAGCTTTATACCTGTTGTTGAGATTATAATAGGTCTTTTAATTAGTCTTTGAGATTGCACTGTTCTGATTTTTATTTTAATCTTCCTGTTAATATGGGCTTCCAAAGTACGTAATATGGATATGAAGTTGTGGACATGTAAGTTTTTTCAGAGTTCCTTTATAAATCTATCCGTCTGCAGGAAGTGAATACATGTGCCAGGAAAGGTAGCATCTGTTAAGAATGCAGTAAGTGGCAACTGTCAAAAAAACTTGCCTGCAACATCAATGACATTTCTAAAAAAAGCAGACTATGGGGATTACTTCAGAATTAGTTCAGGTCTACATGTGTATTTAATTCCAGAACATCATTAGGGTAAGACAAATAAGACAACACTTGAACAACATATGAGAATGAACAGCAGTGAACAGCATATGAAAGAGAGTGTGATCGAGTTCAGGTAGATATTATTAATTTTAGTTGTTGCTAGGTTGTTAATTTAATTCATGAATTTTCTAATTTATTTTTCTCTTACAGACGAGTATCTCCATTGAGATCAGGTACCAGCCGATGGATGGGAGTGTGAGGGTGTGGAGTGATGGGGAGTTCCTCGATGTTCCTGATGATCGTGATGCAATGTTCCAGTTTGAGACAGAGAGCCTCCTCTCAGTACACAGCCAGAGCTCAGGAACATCGCCAGGACGATCAACCCACAGCATCCCCACTTTAAGGAAGTGAGTGTCTTAGGCTCTTCAGAATCAGCATTGGCTGTTTGATGATGATGATGATGATGATGATGATGATGATAAATATCACTGGTGACAAGTGCTTTCTGGCACAGGGAACGTGTAATTGTCTGTTTAAGCAACTGACAAAAATATTTTGAACTTTAGCTGGACTAGCATAGTGGTTAGAAGCAAAAAACCAGAAGGATAAGTCAACAGGACCAGCTAAACTAGCACAAAGCAACATAAGTCATCTTGGAATAGTGTGAAATTAATTCTGGTTTAAGGGTTTTTTCCCCAGCAGAGACATGAGCTGAAAGTAATTATTAGTGCTCTCTCTCTCTTTTCTTTTAAATAAATGTTGGACACAATGTCCTTTAACCTATTTGAGTCTCTCATCATACATACATGCATTATCATACATAGATACATGACATAAGTACATACATACATACATACATACTGTACATACATACATACATACATACATACACCGATCAGGCATAATATTATGACTGCCTGTATAATATTGTTATAATATTGTTATTGTTATAATATTGGTCCCCCTTTTGCTGCCAAAACAGCCCTGACCCGTCATGCACTGTAGCAACCAGCATTAACTAGCTCGTCTGTTGGATCAGAACACACAGGCTAGCCTTCTCTTCCCACATGCATCAATGAGTCTTGGTCGCCCATGACCCTGTCACCAGTTCACCACTGTTCCTTCCTTGGACCACTATTGATAGATACTGACCGCTGCAGCCCCCGGGAACACCCTACAAGAGCTGCAGTTTTGGAGATGCTCTGATCCAGTCGTCTAGCCATCACAATTTGGCCCTTGTCCAACTCTCCGAAATCCGTACACTTGACCATTTTTACACTTGCTGCCTAATATATCCCACCCACTAACAGGTGCCATGATGAGGAGGTAATCAGTGTTATTCTCTCAGTGCTCATAATGTTATGCCTGATCAGTGTACATACATACACACATACATACATACATACATACACTGTTAAGTAATCAGGGTTAAAATGGAAGATAAGCTGCTTAGAAGTATGTGACTGTGGTTTCATCCTGTTCCTGTAAAAACAAAATTTCCAACTAGTAGATTCATAGGAATGTTTTTTGCTCTATGTCTAAGCATTTGGGATGTCCTCATGGCTTTCTAACTATCTAATGTTACAAGCGGAGTTTTAAAAAAATGTATATTTTGACAGTGCAGTGAGATGCAAATGTTGTTAATGAGCTGCAGCACAAGTGATGCTGTAAAACATTTAATTGTGGTGTTTATTAAAATTAAAATTAATATATGCATGTTTGTACTTAGTATACAGTAATATGTAATGCTCTACATATAGTCTGCACTTGTACGTATGTTAGAAAAATCCTTGTTATGGTTTTATTAACATATGGCGCATGTGTTTGAGATGTTGCTGAATAATGGATCCTTCATGAGTAATATTTGGAATGTGCTGTTTGGGGGTGTTTTCTCTCTGAACAGAGTGTGGGATGTGGTATTGATTTTCACTAAGCCTCCTGGATTTGACAGACATGTTCATCCATCATAACTGCTATAAAGGTTATAAAAATGTTATTTTAACCTCTGTCTTGGCTGGATAATTTGCAAGACCATTGTGTGAGACCTTGAACAATTATTAATCATTATGTCTGTGCATAATTTTTTTTCCAGTTGCTTAACCTTTTGTTGCTTATTTCCTTCCTTCCTGAATTTGGTAGATAGCAGTCTCTAGAGCTCATTTTATGTCTGATCATACATTTCTTAATTCTCTCTGAGACTCTGAGATTCTGTAGGATTTGTTTACTAAGATTTCCACATGAATATAAACTGTGCTAAGAGTTTTGCAGGGTTTGCATATTCTTTGAAAATACTCAGTCTAATTTTCACCTAATTGTTAATATTATTTCTACATTGTGCCTCCAGAAAGAACATGATAAAAAATGTGGCGTTTCATTTAAGTTATTTATTAGTCTCTTTTATGTT